>NW_023425515.1:2599598-2757098 GCF_014108245.1 Pipistrellus kuhlii
TCTAAACTTTCTAAATCTTCGTTTTCTGGCTACTGAAAAGAAAATATGATTCCATCGAGTTTCCTATCTACCTACTCCAGGACTTCTGTGAGGATCAAATGAGATGAGGCATGTGAAAACACTTCACAGACATTTGGCTGAAGTATAAAATGTTTGCACCTGGCTATAAAGCAAGTCATGTTCCTGGGCTGAAGAAACTCTAAGGAGGCTAGTTGCTAGGGAGAAAAAGCCAAGCATTGTTACATGACATCATTACCCCGTGCCCACAGCGACCATTTGTGTGCTGCATTTTGCACCATGGAGTCTTGGCAGCATTGGTTGTTATTTGGTGGGGTGTTTCTCCAGAGTGGTGGTGGGGCCTATGTCCCACTTGGGGTAAGCTGAGTATTGATTTGTCAGTGCCAGGTCTGTGGTGGTGGCCAGTGCACACCATGGCAGCTCCTGTGTTGAGTGTCTGCCCTCTGGTGGTCAGTGCACATCACAGCTACTGGTCAGATGGTTGGACAGAGATATTTATATATATAGATGCTACTTAAAAAAAAATTCTGATCGTAAAGCTAATTTATGTTCGTAATAGAAAAGTTCAAAAGCAACAGTAAGGGAATGAAGAAGTGAAAATGTATTGCACTACTGTTTTCACCTAACATGGGCGCTGGCCTAGAGCTTTACAGTAGTTACTGTTGACTTCTTGGAGAAACCCCAAGAGACTGGCTCCATTATTGTCCCCATTTTCCACCTGAAGAAACTGAAGACCAGAGGAATTAATTACTGTGCATGTCACACAAGACAGAAGTGTGCTTTGGAAATTATAATGATGCATGTAAAGTCCTTCATGTTCAACCCCATCTCCCAGAGGTTATCACAGTCCATATGTTGACTTATAGCCTCCCAGTTTCTAAGGCCTTGGAGAAAGTGCTCTGAGCAGGAACGGACCCACACATGAGGTCAGAGCAGACCATGAAACAGTTCACAGGACAGTGCAGCCCCCAGCTGAGGAAGGCAGATAATAAAGACAATACATGACATGTAATATGAGGTTAAGGTCATGAGAAGTCAGAAGTGAAGAGGCAGTTAAGAACTTTATAGAATATTGCCTTTTACTCTGAGAGGGAAAGTTGCCAAAGCAAAGGCTGTGAGCAGAAAGTATGATCTGACATATATTTTTGTAAAAAAATTCCTTCCATCCATCCATCCTTCCATCCTACTGAACATAGTACTGGGCAGTAAAGGGCAGTAGAGGGAACTTATTCTCAACATGTGAATTTGGGGGAGACACAATTCAATCCTTAACAGGTAGCATTTTCCTTCATTAGTTTCTCCTTGCAACTTTAGATCTGCCATTAAGTGAAAGGACATTTTTCTTGCACTTATTCAAAATTACTGCATCTTTCTGAAAATGTTTGCAAGGACAGAAGGTATGATAGTCCACGCATAAGTCAGTCTGTCTGTCTGTCTCTCTCTTCCTCCCTGCCTCCCACTTCCCTTCCCTTTTGGTTAACACATATTGACCAACTCATGTTGAGTAGAAATGGCATTTTTAATCCCCGGGACTTTAGACTCTTACTTGAAAAGAGGATCATCAAAGATGCAATTAGACCCCATGAGGCCATACTGGAGTACAGTGGGCCCTACTCTCCATGAAGATGAAGGCAAAAATGGGGTGATGTTTCCACAAGCCAAAAAACACACAAAATGCCCACCAACCAGCAGAAGGATGGGACGGAAGCTCCCTCACAGCGTCAGGAGGACTCAACATGCCCACACCTTGGTCTCTGACTTCCATTCTCCAGACATGGACTCTGTACATCTTTGTTGTCTAAGTACCCCCGCTGGTGGAACACTGTCACAGCAGCCCTGGCACACTTCCCACGCACCTGCTGATGCTGAAAAGCACTCCCCTTTCTTCCTGTGGCTTTACAGCTCCTTCTGTGGGCCCAGGGGCATTCACCTTCAGACCGTGGAGTGCTCAATACATACTAAGTAGTAGGCGAGCGACTGAGCCAGTGAGAAGGGGATGGACGAAGGGACAGATGTAGGGTCTGGCTAACACCGAGGCTGGATACAGAAAAGTCTACTTGACAGACAAATCACGCAGGGTAAGCTCTCGCCCTTGGCCGTGGTCACTCACCAAACGAGGCACATCAAGATGGGTGGGGGAGCAATGGGCACCCAATGGAGTAGAATCACTCTCCCTCCACCCACTGGCATCCTGTGGGACCAAGAGTGTTGGCTACACCAAAGTGGGCAGTTTTCTCAAGCACGTGCCTTACGATAACAACCCTAACTGTTAAGTGCCATGTTTCATAAAAAATGGAAATGATTCCATCTTTTAAGAAAAAGAACTCAGGCCCTAGCCAGTTTGGCTCAGCAGATAGAGCACTGGACTGCAGACTGAAGGGTCCCATGTTTGATTCCAGTCAAGGGCACACACTCCAGTTGTGGGCTTAATCCCCAGTAGCTTTTATGTTGAGCTTACTTTCTCTGTGTGCTGTCTACAGATTCTAGAGCAATGATTTATTTTTCTGCTTTGTTTTTTCTCTCCGGACCACCTACTGCTAAAAGCATCAGGGATGTTTTCAAATCAGATGTGAAGGCTTCTCAGACAGACTTGCACCATAAGAGGGGAGCAGGGCGCATGTGGGAGGAATGGGAGAGCACTATGCATGTGAATTAGCCACTTTGTCCAGATCTATTTCCCCAAGCCCCCTACCTTTTTTTAAAATATATATTTTATTGATTTTTTAACAGAGAGGAAGGGAGAAGGATAGAGAGTTAAAAACATCTAGGAGAGAGAAACATTTATTAGCTGCCTCCTGCACACTCCTTACTGGGGTTGTGCCCCCAACCAAGACTAAGGTACATGCTTTTGACTGGAATCGAACATGAGACCCTTCAGTCCATAGGCAGATGCTCTATCCACTGAGCCAAACTGGTTAGGGCTCCAGGCCCCCTTTCTTACACGCACAGAAGTAGAGGAAGGAGGTGGCATTGAGGCAACTAATTCATACACGAAGAGAAAGACTTGCCCTTTATGGTACAAACAATTCAGAAGCACTTTCCCTAGGTTAGGATTGGGATGGGAAAGCCACTCATCTGAGATTGACCGCCTGTTAGAAATACCAAATTTCAGATGAGGTTTTATTTGACAGAGGACTTTACTGCTGAAAAGCGAGGTGGAAAGCCTGTGACCGTTTGCAAAGAAAACAGAGTCACAGCAAGATGGACTGTGGCTCAAATCGCCTGAAATTAGTGACAGCAAGAACTCCCCGTCTTTCCTGGGTGTGCCTGGCTTTCAGGGGTTAAGCTAGGATGCTGAGATAGGTCAGAAAGAAAATTCAGTTCCTGGGTTTTTGAAAAAGGGGAATACGGCCTGGTTTGTTAAGCATGGTTTTTATATGTGGAGATAATCCAGAGCACACCTTATTATCAATGAAAATAAATTTCACCAATAATTATTTGCAAATATTTTTGTGTCCCTCCATTGTCTTAGGTGCTATGGAAGAAATACGATTTTTTAAACCCCTGCTTCTAACGGGCAGGGTGATGCCTCATCCCTGGGGGACCTCGCTCCCAAAGCTGCCGCCACCCCAGCTGTGGCCCAGGGAGAGAAGACACGGAATGCCAGGCCCCTTAAGGAGGTACCGATGCCTCCACCGTCTCTCAAAGGTGCAGAGAATAGTCGGGGTGACCTGGCCAGGCTTAGGCCTCCTTTCCGGGAACAATGGGCTACCCTGGTCCTGACTAAGGGCAGGGGCAGGGGCTGGGGCAGGGAGGAGGATGGGAGGGCGGGACGAGCACACATCGCCCCTGCAGCCGCCGGAGTCCGGGAGGAGTTCCTCGCCATGTCATCACCAAGGGGCGCCTGGCAGAGCCAGCCCGGCATATGGTGTCTCCCATCTTTTAGTGACAAGTGGTGGCGTGTTAGCACAGGAGCGGGGCGAGCCGGGCCTAATCGCTCCCGCTGCCTGCACCCTCGGGCGGAATCAGATTGCTTTATGCAGATGAGCTCTTCATGGTTCCTCCAATTTGGCTTTTATATAAAAAACACGCCGGCTCCGCACACCGTGTCAACAGCCACCCCAGGGCCTACCGCTCTACAGTGCGAGCGCATTACTATTTAAAGACAAGCTTTTAGCTGCACATCAGCGCTGCCTTCGGAGCTTAATTACCGCCCTCCCCATGGGGCCCAATGAGCCGGCGACTCCTCCCGAGGGGCTTCTGCCTGGCGATGATCTTTAACTAAGTAAGTAAATGCCAATCCGGCTCCGCTTAAAGTGCCCGCGTCAGATTGCCCGCGCGGCTGCCAGGCTGTAGGTGACTGGTAATGAGCCGTGAGCAATTGAGAACCCCGGGTGATTAATTTCTAATTGGAAAAAAAAAAAAAAAGCAGTGGAACATAGATAATAAACGGGCAGAACAGAATGCACATTGCATATGGTGCACGCGATCGGACTGCAGACGATACGGGAAAATACATATTGCATTTTTATTTCTTCTCCTGAATTGCCGGGGAAAGCGCTTAATAGCAGGAGCAAGCCTCGAAGCTGTTCCCCGAGTTATTAAAGCAGTCAGTCAATCCCGACCCCGCAGTCTTCTCCGGAACCCCCTCTCCGCGTGCGGAGCTGAATGGAGCCGGTCGGAGGGCTGAGTCAGCATTTCTCCACGCCCTACGGGGCGGTGACCACTCACCCCGCCCTTTCTCCCTGTGTCCCAGTAGCAGGCCCGGCTGTGGATACACAACTGACCTTCAGGAACCAAACCAACATGTCAAGAGCTGCACACACTGAAATGTTATCAGAAAGTGTTAAAATCTGGCACATTTACAGAAGCCATCAAAGTGTGAAACAGGGTGAAATGTAAAGAATGCCTCTTATCTTCTATTTTTGAGAAAATATATATAAAAAAATTAAAGATGAATTAAGGGGTAAATTCAATCTTTCACTAAATCAAGCTTGGCAGAGCATTCCTTAAGGCAATGTTTCCCAAAGTGTGGTACGCGTACCCCCAGGGGTACGGGAAGAGTTTGGTGAGGGTACGCGTTGCACCGGAGTTTGGTGGGGATATGCACTGCACCGTGCTTAGCTGCGCCTAATTCCACATTCTCATGAGTACGAGGGGTACTCAGCGTTACGAAAATTATAGAAGGGGTACACATATGTCAAAAGTTTGGGAAACACTGCCTTAAGGTATCAACTGAGCTGCACAAAGGCTAAAGAATTAAGTTTTCATTCCAGAACATTTCAGAAGGTTCCTTGGTCATCTGTTTTGAGATTGAAAAACAAACACAATAAAACCCCACACACATCCAAGGTTGTGCAGCTGTGCTGACCAAGAGAATAGCTGAGAAGATCAGTGGTGGGCATTGTGTGACAGTCTCTCAATATTTGTGTAACCAAACTACATAAAATACAGCTCCAGGAATGCTGATTGGCGGTGCTGAGCCAAGGAAATGATGTGTTTATTTAATGTGACTGAGGAGTGAGGCAGAGAGACAGCTCACTCTGGGGTTGAAGGACCCAGGTCCTAGTCCTGCTGCTTCCATGGAACAAGTCATACTGGAGCTGCACATTTCTCCTTGTGTAGCTAGAAGACTGTATCACTGTGCTGAGGGTTTTGAAACTCTAGCTAAGCAAATGCCGCGGGGAGTGGAGTAATGGAGGGGAGGGGAACCCGAGGGACACTGTGCAAGAAGCTGATCAACACTGGTCTCCATGCTGACAAAGTGCCAGCCAAGGCAAGACTGCCCTGCATCCTACATGTAAGGCCTCCTCAGTGGGAGGGAATTAGTCTTGGGAAAGGGTCTTGGAAGTTCATGTTAGAATCCTGCCTACCACAACCAACATGTAGGGGGTCCTTTCCTTCCTCCCTTTCTCCCTTCCTTCCTTCCTTCCTTCCTTCCTTCCTTCCTTCCTTCCTTCCTTTCTCTTTAATATGTTTTCATTGATTTTAGAGAAAGAAGAAAGGGGAGGGAGAGAGAGAGATAGAAACTTCAATGATGAGAATATTTGTTTGGCTGCTTCCTGCACGTTCCCTACAGAAGATCCAGCCAGCAACTGAGACATGTGCCCTGACCAAGAATCGAACCAGTGACCTCTTGGTTCATGGGTCAAGTCAACATACTGAACCATTGAGCCATGCCAGCTGGCTCTTCTTTTCATTTAAAGTATGAGAATTTACAGGGGATTTTAGTAAGCATACAAGAGAGACCCAAGCTAAGTTCTGGTAAAAACTGAAGCTACGTTCTTAGGATAAATGCACTCAGATCAAAACATTGAGCTCTTGGAATATTTTGAGTAAGAAATTAAATTGCAGGACACAACCCGTAGCCCTATTGGTAGCTTCCAGTTCCATCCATGACATCCAAGCATGATTTGCATGGGCAAGGTGTGAGCAGGCTACACCGATGCCTCTGATCTCAGGGTAGGCTGGGCAGGACAAGTTAGCTGATTTTCAGGATGGAGAGGCAAGACTAAAAGGGAGGCCAGCACCCCAGGGCTCCAGGAGCAGGCTGTCACCCCCTGTCCTGGAAGAAGCGCCAGTGCTGCAGAAACGGGAGGAGAAACAGCCCTATTGAAGGCGGAAGTTCCAAAGTGAGAAAGCCCAGAAATGCCAGCAGCCCTTCCCAGACCCGCTCATGATTGACAGGAATCCTTCAGGTCTACGATGACAACCGGGACAGCAGTGCCCTCAGCACACAGCACTCACCCACAGACTCCACTGGGGACCCCAGCTCCCTGTGGACCCGGTGGGCCTCCACTCACGCTGCTCTGGGTGTGGGCAGCATGGAGCACCTGTCACACCGCCCAGACATCCTCCACGTGTTAGAAATCCTTCTATCTCAGTGTTCGGCAAACTCATTAGTCAACAGAGCCAACTATTAACAGTACAATGACTGACATTTCTTTTATGGAGAGCCACATTTTTTAAACTTAAACTATATAGGTAGGTACATTGTTATGAACTTAATCAGGGTACTCCTAAGCTGGCCTTTGCTAAAAACTCAAGGGGCCAAAGAGCCGCATGTGGCTCTCCAGCCGCAATGTGCCGACCACTGTTCTATCTCTTTCAACCACCTGCTAGTCCATCTCAGCCATTTCACATGCGCATTGCTGCTCAAGCTCCACCCACTTTCTTTATCAACCAGATTCACACCACATTGAAACCTAATGCAGCTGACCAAATGCATGCAGGAAGTCCTTCCAGCATGGTTTTGTCTACAGACATTGGCTCTGACACCTTGTTTACTGGCATGCATTTTTCACCCCTTTGTCTACCTTTGTGAGTGAATTTCACTATGATTTGTGCCCCATAAATAGTTTGGAGACTACAACTAGATGTTGCGTTCCTAACGGCTTTCTTTCTGCCCAGTGAAATAATGGGCTTTAGGTCCAGTGAGAAAGGAGTCCTAATGCAGCGCTATGATTGTCGTGGAAGGACATCAGAGATTATCTGGAGATGGTTTTCTCATTTTCTTAGTCTAGGATTAGGATGCAAATCCAACACGGAAATTGAACCATTCCTAAATCGCATCGTGGCTGATCTGATTGCTGCTCAAAACCATCTGCCCTTAATTGTAAGACGACAAATCGTTTAACCATCAGCTCAGATTAAAAAAATTAGGTAGAAGAGGCAGAGGAAAGGGTAGCTCCCATTCATTCCTGTAAGACTGAAAGCAAGGTGGCTGAATGGACCTTGGAAACGTTTGTCTCTGACTGAGGGAACAGTTGCTCCCTGCTCATTCCATGGGGATGATTCCATGTGAATCCAGGACCCCCTCCCCACTTCCCCTCTCCAGTCTCTCAGTCGATGTTGACAGCCATCTGGTGATGAGGAGCTGGAATTCTGTGTGCACTGAATATGCACGGAGTAAGAATGTGAATGGTAGTCCTCATTCAGAAAAGCACAGAAACACACATCTCACCTTTTCACAAACCATCCTGGTTATTTTATCACCTTTGGAAATGACTTTAAACCTTGATTGTTCTTGGCAGAATGTGGAGAAATGTCCTTCACCAGGGATGCCACGATAAGGTGGATTTATGAGCCCAAACACAGATCTGATAAAGGGGCAGAAATCATTTTTATTGTGTACATAAAACAGCTCCTGGCTGAAGGACAGCCGCATTGTCCCCTGACAACCCGTCTATGTCACTCCAGAAAGCTGCTTTCTTTTTAAAGGTAACCTTGTAAGAAACTTAATGTTTAAAATGGGAACTCTCAAAACACAAAGGCAAGAAGCGTGGTTTTAAAAAGTGAAAAAATAAAGTGCTAATGGGAATATTTGGAGAACAAATTTGTAGTTAAGGACAGAGCATGTGCAGACGAATGATTGCAGAGTAAGAACCTGAGGGAAATGGCCTCTCATATTCTACGTGCCTCACAGGATCCACAATCTTGTCCATTTTTGAAAACTTAGTAGATCTTAAGTGCAAAGTCACGCCCAGCATTTGAGACTCATCATAATTATAAACAAGCACATAAACTGTAATTATAAACTAATAGCTACATCAGACCATGTCTTACTGGGAATGGCCCAGGGGACTTCTCTCTGTACCTTTTACTATGGGAGAAGAAGAAAAAAAGAATGAGACAAATGTTACACTGTATTTCATTTCTTTTAGGAATTAAAATCTACTATTAGAAAAAGTTATTTTAAAACCACAAATTAATGAGAAAAGAAAAAAAATTATGATGTTTGAATGACTGCACAGAAGAGGAAAATGAGAGGGAAAATGGTTTATTCAAAGGTAATGCAGCCAAGTGAACGCAGCACTACAGGGTTTTAAAAAAAAAATGCTACCATCTCACCACTTACATGTCAAAGATTCCCCATTCATGCATTTTTTAAAGATATATAGGAAGGCACATACATGTGCACAGGCATTAGACATGTGTATGTGATTATTTTTTTAAATGGTCAGTGAGATCATGGAATCCCTGAAAAGAGAAACCAAGTCTGAACTTGCAGAAGGGTCAGGGCCGAGAGTCTCCATGTGTCCATTTCAGCTGGGGAGCTTGAACCAGTATCCCTCATCCTTCACCAAGACTTCTGATTCTATGTGTGTCTGTGTGCGTGTGTGCACATGTGCCTGCATGCATGCATGAGTGCGTTTTGTGATAGGAAGACAGTAGATCTAGGCATCTGCATTCTTAGGGTTCTCTGTGTGATGGTTTTGCACTTTGAAAAACCAACGTTTCAAGAGCTCCATCTGAATTTTTCCTAGACTGATGCACACAGCAACTTTCACTTTGAGAAGCACAGAGTTGCCCCTCAGCACCTCAAGATGAGGGAAGCTCTGGACAAGCCTCCCAGCCTCCTTCTACTGCCTTCCAGTGAGAAATTATTCCTTAGCTGCCATGATTCCTGGCAAGGAGCCCCTGCAAGTGATGTTGGGGAGGGTCACCCATATCAAGAAATTAATAGTGGGCTACCACCCACAGGTGATTTCAGCAACTGAGCATTGTGAGCTCAGGGGGCCTGTGGAGCAGGGTGCTTAGCTGCTGCCCAAGACTCCCAGCTTCCTCCCCAACACTTCAGGGAGGAGCAAGGATGCTGGTTTGGGACCACCCCGCTGCCCATTTTGGGGGCTTCCCATTAGGATCCTTGGTGGGAGGTTTTCCCCAGTGATGTTGTAGGAACCAACCCTTCATTTTTCTTTTAGAAAATCAATGAAACCAACTCACAGATTAGAGCTGGTATCCCTTTTCTTCAACAAGGGCCATCACAGACAATTCCCTACCCTCTGCTGTCTCTGGGGTATCAGGAGGTGGTCAAGAAGAGAAGAACATTTATCTGCTACTTCACGCGATCAAAACAGATTAAAAATGCTTGAGCTAACAGTTGTTTGTGTGTATTTTTTTAAACCACACTAAAAATTCTTTTTAATTATTATTATTACTTTCCTTATTTCTCCTGTGGCCCATTTGACAAATTATTTCATTGCTAACAGAATGAGAAATATATATATATAAGGATTCTCATTGAAATTGTTGATTCTTGTTCTTTCCATCTCGCCATAAAGTGTAGATGGCACTGTAATCTGATAGCTCTCTCCCTTGTGGGTGTCAGGAGAATGTATAAAAGAAAATGATGGAAATTTCCCCCACGTGGGTGTAGAAACAGAACTCGCTGCAAGTTCATGGGAAGTTCATGTTGTAGTTCTGGGGCCTGATGGTCTCATTTATGCAACAGACACAAGTTTGCAGCCATAAAATATCCCTGATTGAGAGCATAAAGTCATGCAAAAGCCTGCTCATTACAAGATCTACTGAAGAGGAGCAGCACAACAGTCCTCAAGTCCTTTGTGACTCCCCACAAGTCTGGCTTTGTGCTTTGCAAAATGCTCTGTTTCCCAAACTCCACACTTGTCCAATTCCCATTCATTATGGAAGATGAGAAGCTGTCAGAGCTGTGCGGCAGGACTCACAGGAGTCCACATGTGTCACCTTTTTTTTTTTTTTTTTTTAATATTTTTTATTGATTTTTTTTTTTACAGAGAGGAAGAAAGAGGGAGAGTTAGAAACATCAATGAGAGAGAAGCATTGATCAGCTGCCTCTTGCACATCCCCTACTGGGAATGTGCCCGCAACCAACGTACATGTCCTTGATTGGAATCGAACCCTGGCCTTTCAGTCTGCAGGCCGACGCTCTATCCACTGAGCCAAACCGGTTTCGGCAACACATGTGTCATCTTGACACAAGGAAGGATGTTTCTGGCTCCTCCATGGAAGTAGGAGGTCCCCGTAAACATCAGGGCAAGACTGGAGGACCAGCAGCAGGAGACAAAGCAGTGACTGGGGGGCTGGAGGGTGTGATCTGGAAATTCCTGACCAGCTCCCGAGTCCATGGCCCCACATTCCTGTGAATATCCACAAGCCACTTGATGTTGATATTGACCCCAGGCTGAATGATGTGAGGACAGGGGCGTCTCCCGTTTATCCACTGTTAATATTACACATAAGACCTCTTTGTTTATGGGGACTGCACTGGGAGCCATGGGTAAACAAATAATAAATGCTACTTTGGGGAAAGAAAGAAAAATCTGAGATGGCCAACTGTGGCATTCATTGCCAACATGTGCTGGAACAGTCCGGTATGGCTCCAATGGACTGATAAGGAACTGGGCTGGATTCTACACCACAGTGTGACCTCCATTTCCACACCTGACCCCCTAATGGTGCTAACCACCTACAGAGGAGATTCAGTCCTTCAGAATAAATGAGTGAGGGCCTAGCGCCCCCTGGTGGCAACATATCCCACAAGCAAGTGTGTGTTTTTCAAAAGTACATACATCCTTTGAAAGTATAACTGACAAAAAGTAAGTTCATATGCATTTCTAATACACATCACTCCACCATTTTCTCACAGGAGGAAGTTCTTAGAAAAAAAGTAAAATGCCTTGTGTTCAATGAAGTCTGTTTCCACAGGCAGACCCCTGTTTTGGGGGCTGCCACTTGAGACAATCTATGTGGTCAACCATTGTAAGCTTTTGTTTGCTGAAATGACACCTCATTTCCTCTGGCTTTTCTTTCACTAGCTTACACCTTAATAAAACGTGGGGTTTGTGAAGGTTTGTCACTGTGAAATAGTTTTCTACACTTCCTCTCTTCCTTTTTCTGTTTCAATCTTAGTTCAAATCCCAGCTCTCCTGGTGACATTCGTGAAATATAATGACAAAAGCATGCAGACAAAGCAGCTGTTCCCCTTTGTGGGAGGGAAGGCATGTATGGGGAGTCGCTGAAATTGCTTGAGGTGGGGCGGGGGTGGGGGTAGGGGGGCAGGCCTTGAGATGAACTCGCAGCAAAAGGATGAAGGGAGGGGAGCCTGGCCTTGGGCCCTTTGTGCACATTTCCATTTTTAATAACATCCTGGTCTATTTCACTTTGCAAACTCATCAAGTCACATATTTTTCATTATTTAAAAATGACTTCAGTCATAATTGCCAACACTTGGAAGCAATCAAGTTAGATGAATGGATTAAAAATACCAAACAAAACCTCTGGTACATCCAGACAATGGAATATTATCTACACTAATAAAAGAGAAACATGCAAATTAACCATCACCCTGATACATCCACCAGCCAATCAGGAGGAAATATGCAAATTAGAAAGAGAAAGATGGCAGCTGCCCAGCTGCTCCAGGTGCAGAGTGGCTGGGTGCCTGCTATGAGAGGGATTGGGAGAGGGGCTTGAAGGGATCTACAGGAGTTGGAAGGGATCTACAGGAGCAGCACTCTGGCCACAGCAAAGAAAAGACTGCAGACTCTGCAGCAAAAGGCGGCAGACTCCAGCCAGAGCGAAGGCCTGGGTCCCAGGTGCGGGAGGAAAACTGGTGCTGGAAGCCAAGGGAAGGAAGGCCTATTGCATGAATCTCTTCCTGCTATGGGCCTCTAGTTCAGTAATAAAAAGAAATGAGCTCTCAAGCTAAGGAAAGATGTCAAGGAAACCTGAATGTATATTACTACATGAAAGAAGCCAATCTGAGAAGACAGGACAATGTATGATTTCAATAATATGACCTTCTGGAAAAGGAAAAGCTATGAAGACAGTAAAAAGGGTCAGGTTTGCCTAGGATTATGAGGGGAGGGAGGAATATACAGGTAGAGCACAGGGGATTTTTAGGGCAGTGAAATTAGCAAGTGTTACCCTGTAGTGATGGATAGAGGTCACTGAACATGTCTCCAAACCCATAATGTACAGCACCGAGAATGACCCCAGGTGTGAACGATGGACTCTGAGTGATAATGACATGTCACTATCATGTAAGCCTATCTGTTGTCACCAATGGACTGTCTAATGGAGGAAGTTGAAAGCCGGGGAGGCTGTGCCTGTGGGGTCAGGAAGTACATGGGAAATCTCTGTGCCTTCTCCTCAATTCAGCTATGAACCTAAAACACTAGAAATATAGTCTTTCAATTAAAAAAATAAAAAAGAGTGCCTTTGCTGACTTTTTCAAAGAGGACACAAACCTCATCACCTGTCCATGTGACTAACTTTGCCCACATCCTGGTCTCCGCGGGAGAGGTGTGCTCAGCTCCTGTGACATCATCGATTGCTTGCTCCCCTCCATCCTCTCAACATCACGCCATGTACCTCGCCTCTCCCCCAGAGGAAGCCGAGTCTTTATCTCAAGTTCCTCCTCACAGTCACTCCCTGTTTCTCCCTCACATCACTGTCTTCCTGCACTGAATCCCTGTTACCTCTGAAAATAACAGCTCCTCAGAAAGTGGTCAGAGACTGAGTGAGCAATTGGATGTAATTACACAAAATTGCACAGATCTTACACCGGGCGCCCTGGGACACGGCTGAGGGTGGGAGGCTGAAGCCTCATTTCACTATGGTGCAGCCGGAGGTCACCTGACAGCTTGAAGGGGGAAGGAGATGACTCCTCGCCACCTACACACAGATCCGCAGTCCTCACTGAGCATGCCCAGAGCCAGGACCATCAGAGGAAATCAGCAGCCCAAACATGGAAACCAGCAGGCAGGAGAGGGATGCTAAGATGAAGCATGTGCAGAATGGAACTGTGGGAGGCATGGCCCGTGGGCACAAGCCAGGCTGACTTCTGCCCAAGAGAGTGCCCACAGGAGTGGGAGAGAATCCATGGTCAAGGAGGCAGTGCCATCTCAAATAGACAAAAGTGCCAGCATGCTCTCACCCACTGAAACCACTGAGAGAGGGCGACCTGTTTGCCCAGAACTGTCCAGGTTTTTGGTCCGGAAAGCATGCATCCCAGTTATCTCCTCCGTCCCTGGCAAACCAGGAGCGTTAGTCACCCTGCTGCTTGGGACCGACTAACACACCGAGGAGAAGCACTGAAGGCCATCCCGGAAGTTGGCCACCTTGTACTAGGTCAAGGGTATCGCCTTGGTGTTGAAGCATAAAATGTCCTAGCAGGTGGTCACCTCTCTTTACTCAGTAACTCCCGGTTTTCAGTTGCATGTTTAGAAGCGAAACTACAAAAACACAAAACAAAACAAATAAAAAAAAAAAGAGCCTCCTGTTAAAGCGCACTCCGGAGGGCCAGTCCAGAGGTGGGATGCAGAACAGGAGGAGACAAGGGCTGAAGGTCCTGGCTCAGCCTTCCCTCTATCAACACCCATGCTCTGTCCTGCCCTCTGTTTTAAATATCAAACACCTAATGGTGACCACGATCAAGGTATTCGGACAGACTTCTAAACTGCGAAAACAGAAACCACCATAAGACACTTTTGGCCGCTTTCCCCTAGAAACCTTGTGTTAGAGGGAAGCACACAGTTACCATGGGAAACGAAACACTTTAACATCAAAACAGCCCATCTGCAGAAAAAATGATTATGGAGCAGGAATCTCCCCGAGAGGGAGAGAAACGAAAACAGTGGTGGGTTCGCCTCCTCCCAGCTCTCCACTCAGGCTCGGTAATTAATCTTCAGAGTGAATTCAAGGAAACAGTTCAGGGTTTTTGCACAGGAACAAGCCAGCCCGGGGGAGGCAGGGCTGCTTTATTGAGTCAGCGCCCCTCCTCCCACCCCTTCCTCCTGCTACTTACCTGTCACCATTTTTAAAAATATATATATTTTATTGAGTTTTTACAAAGAGGAAGGGAGAGGATTAGAGAGTTAGAAATATCAATGAGAGAGAAGCATGGATCAGCTGCCTCTTGCACACCTCTTACTGGGGATGTGCCCGCAACCAAGGTACATGCCCTTGACCAGAATCGAACCTGAGACCATTCAGTCTGCAGGCCGACGCTCTATCCACTATACCAAACTGGTTTCGGCTCCCTATCACTATTTTTGGGTCTCCTTTGTCCTGTTCACACACATACTTGGAAAGGATGCGGAGGGCATCCCTGGTCACAGCAGCCCCTCCTCCTACAGATCGTGTGTGAGATACTTAGCTTCTCTCTTGAAGCCTGTCCTCCTGCATGGGATGTTGTCAAGACCAGATGAAGGAGCATGCAAGACATGGGCAGAATGAGAGGGACATTATAACCAGCCCACACAGGTCACCCTTGTGGGTTCCATCAGTGCCATTTCCATGGAATGGTACCAGCCTGTGTGTGTGTTGGCGGGGAGAGGGTGCATTCTGGAAACACATGGGGATTGTGTTTCCATGATGAGGGGGGCTCTGGTGGGGCAGAGATGGGGAGAAGCTGGGATACCCAAAGTCCTAAATGTGAAGACCAATCTCACGTGGGGAATAATGTCACCAAGTTTCAAGAGCCTTTGAATAGCCTGTGGTGTTGATGCAGATGAGAAACCTGTTCATTATCTTCAGATTCTGGAATCTAATTCCATTTAGCTCCTCAACAGGAATATTTGGTACTCGGTCCAAATGCATATTGATTTTTTTTTTTTTTCAAAAGTGTGATTTCTGCCAGGCTCCCAGATGCTAAGGAAGTGAGGGAAGGAGGAAGTGGGGATGCAGGGAGGCAGGGAACCGGATCGGCCCTGATGGCTCATGCAAGAATTTCGTACACTGGGCCTCTAGTTTTACAATAAAAAGCAACAAGGTATTATTGACACAACCTCAAAAACACTATAAGTGGAAAACAACAGACGTGAAAGACCACAAATATTATGATCCCATTTGCATAAAACGTCTCTGGGCAGAAAGTGGATGTGTGGTTGCCTAGAGCTGGGACAAGGATGGGGAATGACTGCTTATGGTTGCAGGGTTACTTTTTTATTGATGGAAATTTTTAAAAATTGGATTCTGGTTAGGTTTTCACAGCTTTGTAAATATACTAAACATTATACATGTAAAATGGGTGAGTTTTGTGATATGTAAATCATGCCTGAATAAAGTTATTAAAACTCAATATAATGAGTTAATTGTAATCAGAAGACAACATAAAATAAACATCATTAATGAAATATGCATTTCCCTTGGTCATGCTCAGACATGAAGCCAGGAAGTTGGCCCCTTGGCAATGAATCACCCTACATGGCATGTCTATGAATTCTGACCCTGTGTGTGGACAGATAGGTAATATTACTTATAAATTTCACTTCAGGAAGTAAAGGATTATTCCAAAATATCTGTTATCAAAGGGAGTTTGGATTGATAGTATTGGGAACCACTGGTATTTTTATTCTGCACTCATTCTTGCAAATCGTTTGTCTCTATTTGAGAGAGAACTCAGAGGGGTTGAGGAAATTACCCAAGTTCACGCCTGTGGAGTAAGGCTGACCTGGACCCATTCCTGGTATATCTGCTTCCCAAGGCCAGACTCACAGCAGCGGCTGGACCAGCCTCCCACAGTCTCTCCATCAAGGCAGCCTCTTAGAGCTCTCACATTTCCTAAAGCATCAAACTCTTCTGGTTTTCACATTGAACAAGTGCCTTTGGCTCTCAGGACCTATTCAAGGATGAGGTACATAGCCTGTGTTGGCAGGTGAGAGGGGGGTATAAAGAGAGAGAAGGAGAAAGGGAGAGAGGGAGGGAGAGAGTTGGCCCCTGGAAAGGGAGAGCTAAAAGGAATCCGGGTTGTGATAGCAGGACTGTGCAATGGTGGGCAGAGTTCCCTGCCCTGGCTGAGACACTCAGAAAGGCTCCCTCCTCTCCTTGCCCCCAGGATTTCCCTGCAAAGGGTCAAGCTTTGCACTTCCTGGCTCGTCTCCTTGGCCACAGATGTTTGGACCCGAGGCTGACAGTGGGGGAGGGCTGTGTTATGCGTGGCATGTTGAATAGCAGACCCTCGGCCTGGGGAGTCTGGATGGTGGCTTTCGAAGGCTATCAGCAGAACACAGAGGGCAGAAGCTGAAAGGCAGATGGATGGAGGCCTGAAGTGCTAGGAGCTTTGACGCAGGATGAAAAGGACAGAGCTGGTACCAGGAGGAAGACGGAGGACAGAGGCATAAAGGAGCTGAGACACCATGATGAGCTCGCATGGCTCTGAGACAGTGATGAGGGCCTGTCAACGACACGGTCTCAAGTGTCTGTCATGGGTACCACGTTCCTTGAGATCCTGTGTCTTGACTTAAAAAATGCACAAAACTACATTTTATGTACACTATGTGAAAGCTTATTTTAATACAGAACTAGTGTGAGCATTTCTTGACATTAAGGATGTGCCTCCAAGGTGGGTATCTGGAAGCTAAAGGGGATGGAGGTAGGGGTGAGAGAGGCAGGGTATAGGGGCAATGCTGCTTCGTCAAGCACCTCCCCAAAGTGTTGTCTTTTCTATGGTATCCTTTTTTATTGTTGATAATATTATTGATATCTCCCATTTCCTCCCCATTTACCCCCATCCTCCTTTCCCTTCCCCACCCCCATCCCAGGTCTTCATTACCCTATTGCCTGTGGCCATGGGCTATGCACATCCTTTATAATAAAAGGCTAATATGCAAATTGTATCCTTGGGAGTTCAACCAACCTGGAGTTTGACCACTCGCTGTGATGTGCGCTGACCACCAGAAGGTGGCGCAGAATGAAGGCCCCGGCCGATGGCCGGCAGCCAGCGGATGGAAGGTTCCGGCTGGCAGCTGAAAG
This sequence comes from Pipistrellus kuhlii, assembly GCF_014108245.1. Lineage (NCBI taxonomy): Eukaryota > Metazoa > Chordata > Mammalia > Chiroptera > Vespertilionidae > Pipistrellus > Pipistrellus kuhlii. The sequence goes on from NW_023425515.1 coordinate 2,617,077, forward strand.
GCCCTGATCGCTGGCCACGCCTAGGGACCCTACCCGTGCACGAATTTCATGGGCTCATATATAAATGATTTGGTTTCTCTCTTCTCTTCCCTCATCCCCACATCAAGGCATGTCAGTCTATTCCATGCCTCCCTGCTTCGGGTCTTATTTTGTTGGTCAATTCATTTTATCCATTGGATTCCACAGTGAGATCATGTGATATTTGTCTTTCTCAGACTGGCTTATTTCACTTAGCATAGTATTTTCCATGGAATCTTAAGGAAATGCACTGTGAAGACTATGAAGCAAAGACACAAGAGGGAAACGGAGGCATGTAGGGTTTGAATGTTTACTCTCATCTGCCAGCCAACATGCAAGCATCTCTTCTACGCCTGACCTGGCCTCTGCCCCAGGGCTGCTGGGCATCTGTGACTGAAAGACCGATGTGGCCAATGAGGCTTGGGTCACCTGACAGCTTACTGGCCATCCATGGGGCAACCCAGTGAGAAGACACTCACTTGGAGAAGCGAACGAAGGCAGGAAGGCAGGTTCTTCTCTCCCGGAAAGGAGAGGAAGCCTCCTGGAGCTACACAAGCCCGCAGGGGTTTGGGGGAGGGAGGGAGGAGGGAAGGAGAAAACCATGGCTCTTGGAGCCAACTCGGGACTAGCCTCTGATGGATGTACGTCCAATGGAAGCAGCTAAGAGGCCACTGTGTGTGTGAGAAGCCTCCTGACACGTCCTCACAGGTAAGCCCCCAGAGGAACCCCGGAAGAAGTAACATCAGATTGAAACTGGAACTGATTTGCATTAACTCAGTGGTTGTCCCACATTGTAAATGGCTCCTGAATTATCACCAACAGCCACATGTTCACATCAGCGCCTTGGGGTCTTCTAGGCGGACAGCAGCAGCAGCCAGGCTTTCTTATCTGTGGACGGGCTCCTGGTCCCAGTCCGCACTCATTGTCAGCATCACATAACTAGGAGACGGAACTTTAAGAGAGGAAAGTGCCTCCGAATGGGTCACTTTCAGCCGCATGTAGAACCCATGCTGGTCTTCCTGCAGACCGCGTACTGGAAGATCGGATTATGATGATCCTCCCAGTTCCACACATGCCAACACACACCTGCAACAGGTGAACCATTCTTTATAAACTTCACACACGATCTCAGAGGCGCTTCGTGAAGACAGGCACACTGATAGAGCTGACATGTGAATTCTCACACCCAGCGGGGAGACTCTTCAGTCCCGATTTAAACCCAGTCCCTTCCCCCCTGCTAGATGGGTCATCTGGCCTTCATCCTTTTCCCACGTTCACATGTGGTACTGTGGCCCTAAATTCCATTAGCCTGCCCTTAACGTGTGCATCAGAACATTGACCCAGCAGCTGGTACAATGACTCTGGGAACTGCTGCTCAAATGACCCAGCATTTCCAAGACCAAAATCCTGAGACACTGGCAGGATGCCACGACCCAGCATATGCCCTCACACTTCATCACACAGAGGAGGGGAAAGAGTAAAAGCAATGGACTGAAATCTTAACATAATTGAGGGGACTGCGGAACCTTCTCCACAGTGAAAGACAGACACGGCTAAACCTCTGACCCTCAAATGCACCCAAGGAGTTTAAGACTCTCTGGGTGCCCTGACCCCCTGGCTCAGGTTCAGTCTGATTTGGCCTTCCACACCCCTGCTCACCACCCAATATCTTCTTCAAGGCTCCAAAGTCACTTGAATTTATCATGGACTGGATTTAGCAAATGTATATTTAACTGGGTTTCAAATTATTTTTAAATTCTCCCTTTAGTTCAAAGCAGTCAACATTATGTAGCACAGAATGCTTCCAAAACAACCTCATTACCTGCACCATCTGGTGGGTGGATGCCATATTTCTCTGACAAAAGGTCAGCCAGCTAGCAAGGAAAGGAAGTAACATCTCCCTCCCCCCCCCCCCGGCACTGTGAGAGAGGCCTTGTCCACTGCGTCTGACAGTTTTATGTGTTAGCTTACAGCTGGACAGTAGCACCAAGATTTTCCAATACTAGTCCAGGTGTTGCTGGAAAGGTAATTAGTATAGGCGGTTAACACCATCAATCAGTAGATTTTCAGGAAATGTGACTATGCTGGGTAATCTAGGGGAGTGTCATCTGATCAACGGAAAGGCCTTAAAGCAAACTGAGGTTTCCCTGCAGGAAGAAGAGACTCAGCCTATGGACCAAGGTCAGCTCCTGCTCGGAGTTCCCAGCCTGCCCTGATGGCCTGCCCTGTGGGTTTCAGACTTACTCACTCTGATTCCATAATCATATGAGCCAATTCCTTGAAATATATTATCTATCTATCTATCTATCTATCTTCTATCTTTCATCTATCTATCTCCCATGGACCCTGACTGATCTCACTGATGGGCCACCTTGTGCCAGAGCTATTGAACATTGCTCATAAGCTCAAAATGTGTATAATGAGAAATGTTCTTTTGAGGTTAATACAGCTAGGTTTTCCCCCAATTTATTTCCTTTTTTTTTTCTATGCCCCCGGTTTCCCCCAAAGGGGATTTAAAATATGCACCTAGCAGTATCGTAATTTTAAGTATTATAATACAACACACAGAATATTTCATAGTACATAATTGATAAGTGGCAAGAGAAAGTTTATGACAGAAAAGTCAAGAGGCGAGAATATAGTCAGCAAACAAAATAAATGCCAAAAGCTGGGAGAAAGGCAGAAAAACAACAAGAACAAAAAAGTCCCTACAAAATTCCCTGGACAGTCACCAAGTACACTGTAGTGACCCTCCAGAGGCTGAGTGCCGTCCCCTCGGGGAGAAAGAGATGCCCCAGGTGCGGAAAGCCAGGACCAAGTACAGAGAGCAAAGAGAACACTCCAGAAGCTCAAAATGCTGGCAGGCGGCTATCAGCAGAAAGAGCATGTCCCTAGTGAGTGGCCCTGCACAGCACAGACAGACCGGAAGAGCGGCTGGTGCTCAGAGCCCAAGCCCTCTGGAGCAGTCACAACCCCAGCTGCACATGCCTGAGGCCCTGGGTGAACTGACTCTAATGAGAGATTCTAATTCTGCAGCAGAGCCCACGCCCGGTTCAGCTATGCGCTGAAGCGACTCAGCCCCGCACCCTCAGCCTGGCAAAAGTGCATGTCCTTGTCAGGAGGCACATTTTGCTCATTTCAACCCCAGCACAATGTTTCGCATGAAATAAAAATCACAAGACACACAAAGAAGTGAGAACACAGGGCCTATTTTTTTTTTTTTTTCTTAAAGGAGAGCTGTTCATAGAATCAAATATGGAAATGGTCCAGATGAGTTGAATTATCACTCAGGGACTTGAAAGTCATGATAATGAAGGATCTAGAAAAAAAAAATGATGGAAACCTGTATGAACAGATAGAAATTTCAGCAGAAAATGGAGACAGTAAAAACAAAACTCAAATGGGACTATCAAAATGTAATTATGTGATATCAAAGAAGAAGAATTTAGTTGATGGGTTAATTAGGAGATGGACATTGCAGAGAAAAAAATATAAATGAAATCAAAGGCAAGCCAATAGATACTATCTGAACTGAAACACAATGAGAATAAAAAAGGGGGGGAGGGAAGCACACATAAAAACAAAGCATCCAAGATCTGTAATATACTATCAAGCACATCAATAATTGGAGTCCCAAAAGGGACTGAAAAAAATTTTAGAGACTATCCTAAATAGTAAAAGGCTAATATGCAAATATACCCAATGGCAGAACAACTGAACAACCTGTTGCTATGACGTGCACTGACCAACAGGGGGCATGCATGGAACATGGCAGGCATTGGCAGCAGGTGGCAGAGTGTGGAACATGGCCGGTGTCAGCTGCAGTGGGATGGTGGAGCAGGTGAGTGGGGGTTTCAGACCAAGGCAGGGCTTGCCAGTCGCTGTCATTGGGGCAACCCTCTGGTGGTTACTGAAAATTCTTTGCTCCTGCACACTGCAGTCCCACCCAGTGCTCACACCCACTGCTGGCACCATTCTCGCTTGCATCCGCTGCTGGCGCTCAGAGCTGGTTCCGATCACTTGGTGCCATCAGCAGGTATGAGTGGCAGCTGCTGGCCCCAATCGCCCCTGAGGGCTTCTCCAACTCCCCCTGCTCCTGAGGGGTGACCAGGGCATCAGCCAACATTCACACCCACTAATGAGACTGGCCCTATTCACACCAGTTGCTGGTGCAGGTCCCAATTGCTCCATGCCATCAGCGGGTAGGAGCCAGGCTGGTGCCATCAGCACATGGGACTGGCATCGGCAGAAGCGGGGCTGCTGGCAGACAGGGGACCAGGGGCCGTGGCAGGAGGGTCTAGGTGGAGGCACAGAGAATGGGACGAGACCTGTCCCTGTGCCCACAGCAGCCTCGTGGTCCACAGTTCTTCTAAAGGTGCAAGAATTTGTGCACTGGTCCCCTAGTAGTAAATAATATTTACATTGATAAAAATATATCAATCTACATATCTATGAAACTCAGCAAACCACAAATGTGTTAAATTAAACCAAAAATTTTAAACCATGTATAGCTCATCAGCGGCAAACTATAATATCTAAAACCAAAAAATGGGGGGAAAATTTTAAAAAGAAGCCTGAAAACAAAGCAATGTCATATGAAAAGGAAGGAAGTATAAAAAAATGATGGTTGAATTTCTCACAGTAGAATAAAACTTTCAGTGCCAAAAGAAAATCACTGTCAATATGTAATTCTATATTTAGCCAAAGTACACATTAAAAATGAAGGCTAAATAAAGACCCTTTCAGCCAAAGGAAAACATAGAAACTTTGTAGCTATAAGAATTGCTAAAAGAACTTCTTCAGGTAAAAGAACTTCTTTACTATGCATGTGTTTATGTATACAGATAAATATATGTTTGTGATATCTATATAAGATACATCAAATACAGATTTAAGCTATAATTTTTCAAAGCAAAAACACTAGTAGTAACAACATGTTGTGAGGTTCATAGAATATAGAGGGGGGAAAAGAACAAAAGAGGTGGGAATGAGATAAATGGAATTATACAACCATAAAGCTTTTACATCTTATGGAGTTTAATATAATTGGAAATTAGAAAATGATAAGTTAAAGAAAAATACTATAATTCTAGCAACCCTAAAAATAACAAAAATATATATTTAAGTAGTTAAATTACTTGATCATTCAAAATGAGGCAGGAAATAAGAGAAACCTAGACCAAGAAAAAATACTTTAATACAGTCATGTTGATAATTACATTAAATATAAAATGGACTAAATTGCACTTAAAGACTAGTTTTTTTAATGCAGGATCCAAATGTATGCCTCTTACAAGAGGCACACTTAGAACATAAGGAAACAGATGGTTGAAAATAAAGTGTTCAAAAACAATATACTATCCAAGGCTATGTTTATATTGGATGCAACACAATTCAAACCAAAAAGTAACAGCAGAAATAAAAAGGAATATTTCATAATGGTAAGAGGCACTCCATCAAGAATAACAAACCTAAGTTTATATCTACCTAACAAAGAGCTACAAAACACATAATGCAAACAATGACAAAATGAAGGGAACATTTTTAAAGCCTACATTCATAGGGAGATTTTAACATATCTTTCTGTATGATTGATAAAAATAAGTAGACCCAAATACGAAAAAAAGTATAAAAGGTTTAAGTAATACTTCCAAACAACTTGACCTATTTAACATTTATAGAACACTACACTGAACAATTGCATAATACAGATTCTTGCCAAGAGGCCATAAGACATTCACTAAGATAAATCATATTCTTGGACATTTAAAAAACACTCAAATCATAATAGTTCATACAAACTATACTATATGACAACAATGGCACTAAAATTGAAATCAACAATAATAAGATAGCTTTAAAATTATTCAAGTATTTGGAAGTTCAATAACATATTTTTAAATAGGTGCTGATCTACAGAAAAACCACAAGAAAAAATAGAAAATTTTGGGGACTGAAGGATAATGAAAACACAACATATCAAAATGTGTGGAATACAGTGAAAGCCCTTAAAGGGAGATTTATAGCTCTGTCAAAATAGAAAATGAAGTTATAAAATAACAAACGGGCAGTCTACAGCCCTCAAGGGGTCCCAGATTGAAGAGGGTGCAGGCTGAGCTGAAGGACACCCCTTCCCTGCCCCATGCAGGAATTTCATGCACCAGGCCTCTAATGTGTGTGTGTGTGTGTGTGTATGTATGTATTTATATAAATATATAAATATATATGGATATATATTTATATAAATATATATCCATATATATTTATATAAATGTATGCATATATTTATATAAAATATATATATAATTGATTTCAGAGAGGAAGGAAGAAGAAGAGAGATAGAAACATCAATGATGAGAATCATTTATCAGCTGTCTCCTGCATGCCCCTATTGGGGATCGAGCCCATAACCTGGGCATGTGCTCTTGACTAGAATCGAACCTGGGACTCTTCAGTCTACAGGCTGACACTCTATCCACTGAGCCAAACTAGATGGGGCAGGTGAAGATATTTTTAATGTCAAAAATCAACACAAGTTAATATTTAAAATATGTGCAGAATTCCTAAAAATCAAAAAGAAAAAGACTGAAATCCCTAATATTAATAGAACAATGAATATTAATGAGCAATTTTTAAAAAGAAAACTCAGAGGTTTAAATGGACATACAAAAATCCAAAAATTATTTTATTTCGTAATGAGAGAAAGTAAGACTCAAAACAGTGATATTTTCATCTATCAAAAATTAGAAACTCGCCCTCACTGATTTGGCTCAGTGGATAGAGTGATCTTCTGCCTGCAGACGGAAGGGTCTGGGTTCCATTCTGGCCAAGGGAGTGTGCCTGGGTTGTGGGCTCGATCCCCAGTCGGGGGCATGCTGAAGGGAGCCAATCAATGATTCTCATAATTGATGTTTCCATCTCTCTTTCCTTCTCCCTTCCTCTCTGAAATCAAATGAAAATATATTTTTAAAAATTTGAAAACAGATATTTTGAAGGGTTGGTGAGACTATAAGAACATGGGGACACTCCTGCCTTGTAAATAGGATGCAGACTGAAGCAGCCACGAGGCAGAGCAATCTTGGAACATGTGGTCAATTCTTCTGTGCCTATCTCCCCAAGAAACTCGGACACGGGTCTGAAAAAAGACAAATCTGAGGAAATTTGGTGTAGTGATATTTGCGTTGGTGGGGTCTTAAAGACAATCTGGGTATCCACTTGAAGGGAAGTAGATGAATAAAAGGTGGTGGTTACAAACCACAGCGCACAGTGTAGCTGTAAGGTACAAGAAATTCAATGTACTCAGAGCAGCATGGAAAAATACCAAACACATAGAACTGATGACAATGAAAAGATGCATGACATCATTTGAATACATAAATTTAAACCATTTGCATAAAATAATTCACAATGTACAAAAAGATGAAAATTAAACACATTAGCACATTTCAAATGATTGGTGGGGGTGGGGAGCGATCAAGGGAGTGACAATGGAAATAAAATAAACAGAACAAAGGGAGTGGGATTCTCACTTAGACCAATGGCCACAGTGTGCCATCCATGACAGCAGAGTCCCAGAATACTCTGAAATGAAACTATTTTTTTATTTTAGGTGGGGGTTTTTTTTGTTTGTTTGTTTGTTTGTTTGTTTGTTTGTTTTTTGGTTTTGTTTTGGTTAATCCTTACCCAAAGATATTTTTTCATTTATTTATTTATTTATTTTTTCTTGAAAGAATGGAAGGGAGTGGAGAGACACAGAGAGAGAAACATCAATGTAAGAGAAACACATCAATCGGTTGCCTCCCGTACATGCCCTGACCAGGGCGGGGGATTGAACCTACAACCCAGGTATGTGCCCTTGACCAGAATCAAACCCGCAACTCTTCAGTCCACTGGCTGACAGACACTCTAACCCCAGAGCGAAACTGGCTAGGGCTATCCTTCCTCTCTTTTAAAGCTTACCAACATGTTCCTATTAGGATTTATTTCTTTTTAAAGTATATAAACAAGTAACTCAGTCAAACATTTTCAGTTCCTGAGCCACACACTATCCTCTAAGGATGCTGAAAAAAATGTAATTTATTTGAGCTGATTCTTATTTTTAATTCCCTGACCCCATATGCTGGTGAGATTACCAAATACTAGTGAAATGTGCTTGAGTCACAAGGTAATTACTTTAGATAAATGTCATTCTGTGGTTTAAGATTATAGTCCTAAATTCCAGGATTTAACAGAACCAGCTAAGCCTCCTTAGATGGGCTGCCTCGTCCTAGGATCTTTGTGTAATAAAAACCCTACAAAGTAGCTCATCTGTACATCGATTCTGAATGTGTGTCCCAGTGACTGATTTCATGTCTAAATCCAAACATTCATGTCAGATAACAGCAAGAAGAGAGGCACAATTGTTTTTGAAATAATGAGAATACTTGTTTAAAAGGCAACAAGTCGTAAAGCACCTGTGCCACATGTTTTCACTGTGACTATCAGGTTGCCAAAGTAGCAAAAAACAGACACACATTCTCTCTCTCTCTCTCTCTCTCTCTCTCTCTCTCTCTCTCTCTCTCTCTCTCTCTCACACACACACACACACACACACACACACACACACACACCACAATTCAGAAAATAAGATAATAGATCCAACAAGGACAGGTCCTAGAAATGGTTTTTAAAATGCACCACTTATTGCAGGAGGACACACAGCAATGCGGAGAAATAGATATGAACACACCTCATAAATACTTAAGGTAACTCCAGTCCCCGAGAATCTGTACATATCCCATGCGCCCAATGATAAGATCCGGGGAAAATGAAGCTCTGGTAGATAACTCATGGCTTTGCTCATAAATACTTCCTAGAGGGTGAAATGGTGTCCTGATCACGCGCCTATCTAGAAGCCAATGTCAGTGTTTGGAACCAAGTGCCCCAGACCTGGGAGAGAGCGTGAGTGAGCAGAGCCTGCCCCTGGGCCAGATGAAACAACAGGTATAGCCTAGAGCAGTGGTCGGCAAACTCATTTGTCAGCAGAGCCAAATATCAACAGGACAACGATTGAAATTTCTTTGGAGAGTCACATTTTTTTAACTTAAACTTCTTCTAACGCCACTTCTTCAACATAGACTCGCCCAGGCCATGGTATTTCGTGGAAGAGCCACACTCAAAGGGCCAAAGCATGTGGCTCTCGAGCCGCCTAGAGCCACTGTCCTCAGGGAAACAGAGGGACATGCCTCCCTACAGACTCCACATTGATATCTGAGCTACGGAGAAGCAATATTTGGAACGGACTATCAAATTCACAATTAGATGAATTACATTTACCACCACATTTTAGAAAACAATAAAAAAGAGAATAATACTAGGGACAATTAGTTACACATAAACTACGAAGAAAGACCACGTAAGGATTCAGAAGAGTGCAACACGGAATCAAGAAGGGAAGTGTGTAAAACAATCCCTGTATTTTCCAAGAGACACGTTTTATCGGTAGAAAGCAATGGTATACAATGGACCTGCCAGCAACACCCAAGGCTATTTGGGCCAAGCACACATTGGTACCATGCAAAGCAGTCGCTGGCTTCCAGGTTGAGGACGGATTATATTAATTATTCCAGGCTGGGTTTGATCTCCGTTGATTTGATGCTTAGTCATTCCACTCCCTGAGTCGAGTTTGTGGCATATCCACTTCCACAGCCGAAGGCCACCCATGAAGCCACAGACAGAGATATGCTTCAGGGTGTGAGTAGTGAAGGGAACATGAGTGCCTCCCTGGCCCACCTTCATTCCGCCACACTCTCCACCTGCCTCAGCTGCCTCCACAGTCTCTTCCCAACATCACCCACTCCAAGGGTCCCCAGACCAACCAGGGAATGGGCAGGAGAAAGCAGAAAATTGAGGAGAGAGAGAATAAATTCTCATTCTCAAATGTCAATTCCCTTTTGGCTCTAAAAATTTTTTTGTGAGTCTTTCCAAAATGCTCAGTGAAACCGATATAATCAGACAGTCCCAGAAGGATGTTGAAGACGTGCTCTCACACACATGCATAATGAGTGGGCTTCCCTACAGGACCTGAAGGCAGAGTGCAGCGTTTGCTGATGTGTCACCCGGTGTTAGAGACCATGGAGCTCAGTTCCAGGAACGTTGACTGACTTGGCCTTGATCACCTTATGTGGCCCACTGTCATGTGACCCACTAACATGGTCCATGAAGGAGCGAGAGCCTTCTGTGTGTGTGACCATTGCCTGAGGATTTGTTAAATGAGGATTGTGACTCAGGAGGTCTGGGCAGGGTTTGAGGGTTTGCATTTAACCCTTTTATGCCCTCTGCTACTTCCACCCACTCCTCTACCCCCCTACCCGCCACAATATCACTCCATTGTCCTTGTCCATGAGTTCTCTCTTTTTCCTTGTTGCTCAACCCCTCCACTCCCATCCCCAGACACCCTTGAACTGCTTGATCTCTATCTATGAGTCTGTTTCTATTTTGTTTGTTTATTAGATTCCACATATGAATGAAATCATATAGTACATGTCTTACTCTAACTAGCTTATTTCACTTAGCTTAATGTTCTCCAGGTCCATCCATGCTGGCACAAAGGATAAGATTATCTTCCTTTTGTAGTATTTCATTGTGTAATTGTACCACAGCTTTTTTAATCCACTCATCTACTGATGACCAGAACTTGGGCTGCTTCCAAATCTTGATCATTGTAAATACTGCTGCAGTGAACACAGGGATGCATGTGTTCTTTCCAGTTAATGTTTCAGGTTTCTTCAGATAAATTCTCAGAAGTGGAATTGCTGTGTCATTTTTAACTCTTTGTGGTAATTCCATACTATTTTTCATAGTGACTGTACCAATCTGCATTCCCACCAGCAGTGCATGGGGATTCCCTTTTCTCCACATCCTCGCCAACTCTTGTTGGATTGTGTGTTCGTTTGGTGGTGTTGAGTTTTATAAGTTCTTTATAAATTTTGGGTATTAGCCACTTATCAGATGTATCACTGGTGGATATGCTCTCCCATTCAGTGGGCTGTCTTTTCATTTTGTTGATGGTTTCTTTTGCTGTGCAAAAGCTCTTTAGTTTGATGTAGTCCCATTTGTTGCTTTTTCTTTTGTTTCTATTACCCAAGGAGATATATCAGAAAAAAATATAGCTATAAGAAATGTCTGAGATGTTACTGCCTATGTTTTCTTCTAGGATTTTTATGGTTCTGAATCTAAATCTTTAACCCATTGTAAGTTTATTCTTCTGTGCAGTGTAAGAAAGTGGTCTAGTTTCATTTTTGCACACATATATATATATATATCCAATTTTCCCAACACCATCTATTGAGTAGACTATCTTTAGTAGACTGTGTGTTTTTGCCTCCTTTGTCAAATATTAATTGACTGTATGATGCGTGTTTATTTTTGGCCTCTCTATTGTGTCCCATTGATCTGTACTGACCTATATGTCTATTGAGGGTCTGCCTTTCTGACCAGCTCCTGGGGGTGCTGACAGCCACATGCACCTTTAGGGGTGGTGACACAGCACTAGATATCTGCCCAGAAGGCAGGCAGAGTGTAGACAAAGATCCATGATTGCAACCCAATATTCCTAGAAATTCTTTTTTTCTTCTTCTTTTTATTTTTTATTTTTTATTTTTATTAAATGATGACACTATTACAGATGTCCCCATTTCCTGCTCCACTTTTCCCGCCTTTGCCCAGGCCCTGATCCCCTTCCCCCTGGCTGTCACCACACTGCTGTCTGTGTCTATGGGTTATGCATATATGTTCCTTGGCTAAGCTTTTCACCTTCCTTTATCCGGCTGCCCGGCCCCCACCCAATAACTGTCAGTCTGCTCCATGTGTCCATGCTGGGCCACTGAGGAAAGAAGCACTGTCCCCTCAATACCTCTGCAATCCTCAATTTGTTTCCGAAGCAAATTCCCGGACCTAATAATCCTATATTCCAATCTTATCATCAAATTGAACTACGGGGGAAGGCTGGGCTTTCCCTGTCAGCAAAGGTGACATCTGGGGCAGCAACCACATTAGGTGGATCTAAAAACAACCAACGAGCTGAGACCAGTTTGGCTCAATGGATAGAGCGTCGGCTTGGGGACTGAAGAGTCCCGGGTTCAATTCCGGTCAAGGGCATGTACCTTGGTTGCGGGCATATCCCCAGTAGGGGGTGTGCAAGAGGCAGCTGATCAATGACTCTCTCTCATCGATGTTTCTAACTCTATCTCTCTCCCTTCCTCTCTGTACAAAATCAATAAAATATATTTTAAAATAAATAAATAAATAAATAAAAACAACCAACGAGGCACTCACTCCATTACACAGCATTAAAGAAGAGCAGAAGAGTCATTTGAAGGGTCCATTAAAGAACAGAATCTTTTTTAAAAATGCAAAGGAAAAAAAAAGTAAAATCATGTTACTGAAATAAAAAACCACTAAATAACAACACGTGGAGAAAGGAGAATAATAGCTTTGGGAGCAAATTAATAATGACATCACCATGATAACCTCATCAATGAAACAAGGGTTCCTTGGTGAAGATCTTGAAGTAAATCACAGAGAGCAGTCTTTTAACTGAAAATTACCTCAAAGTCATCTTATTTTTATCTCTACATTTTTTTAAACCAGAAAACGAAGGCCACATCTAAACCTGAAGCACATCATTTTTCTGTGCTGTGACTCATAACCAAGTATTATTTTCCTATAAAAAATGTTTATCTGCACACTGATATTTTAACATAGCATTCACTGTATACATTATTTAGAACATATTCAGGTTGGAAAATGTGTTCTGTGTTTATTATGTTTTATACCATACTAGAGACCTGGTGCATGAAATTGGTGCCCTAGGGAGGGGAGGGTGTCCCATAGCCCAGCTTGCACCCTGTCCAATCTGGGATCCCTCAAGGGATGTCCGACTGCCCATTTAGGCCCGATCCTGGTGGGGTTGAGCCTAAACAGGCAGTCGGAAATCCCTCTAACAATCCAGGTCTTCTGGCTCCCAACCACTCGCCTACCTGCCTGCCTGCCTGATTGTCTCTAACTATTTCTGCCTGCTAGCCTGATCACCCCCTAACCTCTCCCCTGATGTCCTGATTGACACCTAACCACTCCCCTGCTGGCCCAATTGCCCCTAACTGCCCTCCCCTGCTGGCCTGGTCACCCCTAACTGCCTTCTACTGCCAGCCTAGACACTCCTAACTGTCCTCTCCTGCAGACCTGGTTGCTCCCAACTGCCTTCCCCTACTGGCCCAGTCACCCCTAAGTGCCCTCATTTGCCAGCCTGGTCTCCTCCAACTGTCCTCCCCTGCAGGCTTGATCATCCCAAACTGCCCTCCCTTGCAGGCCTGGTCCCTCCCAACTGCCCTCCCCTGCTGGGCATCTTGTGGTGGCCATCTGTGTCCACATGGGGGCAGCCATCTTGTGTGTTGGAGTGATGGTCAATTTGCATATCACCTCTATTATATAGGATTTTCTTAGCATCTAAGAAATGAAAGAGGATAGCACAGTTGGCATGGCTAAGTGGTTAAGCATCATCCTATGAACCAGGAGATCACAGTTCAGTTCCTATTTGGGGCACATGCCTGGGTTGTAGGCTCGATTCCCAGTGTGGGGTGTGCAGGAGACAGCCAGTCAATAATTTCTTTCATCCTTGATGTTTCTGTTTCTCTCTCCCTCTCCCTTCCTCTCTGAAATCAATAAAAATATTTTCAAAAATGAAAGAGGATGTGTAGCCCATAATTGACTACAAAACCACAAGGGTGAGAATGCATGATCTTCATCACAAAAGACTAAGTTTGCCAAGTTCCAGAAAGGCTTCTAAATAGCGTTCTCTCTACTGGACACACATCTGTCATTGAAATCTGACAAGAATCATCAGTTATATCAAAACTTAAACTTTTAAAGTTGCTGTAATTTAACTTTTAGCCCATTCAAATTGGAATATTCTGTAAAAATCAACATTTGCTGATTTGCAAGCCAGGGTTTTCTTTTCATGACCTTGCAAAGCCTTCAGGCTTGAGCGGAAGTTAAAAGTTAAACATTTGCCTTAGGTTTAGGGAGTCTTTGTCACCTTACCATGAAATGTCTGCAGTCTTTATGGGTTTGGAGATCAAAGTCTCATGCTCAGTGAGCCTGTTGTGTTTGTTTGTTTGTTTGTTTTTTAATGTTTCTGTTGATTTTTTTCTTAGAGGAAGAAGAAGGGCGAAGGAGAGAGAAACATCAATTGGTTGCCTCGCATATGCATGTGCCCTGACTGGGAATCAAACTGGTGATCTTTATTTATTTATTTTTATTTTTATTTTTTTAAAAATATATTTTATTTATTTTTTACAGAGAGGAAGGGAGAGGGACAGAGAGCTAGAAACATTGATGAGAGAGAAACATCAACCAGCTGCTTCCTGCACACCCCCTACTGGGGATGTGCCCTCAGCCAATGTACATGCCCTTGACCAGAATCGAACCTGGGACCTTTCAGTCCTCAGACCAATGCTCTATCCACTGAGCCAAACCGGTTTCGGCAAACTGGTGATCTTTAGATGCATGGGACAATGCTCAACCAATTGAGCCACACTGACCAGGCTGAGCCTGGGTTTTAATCCCTGCCAGCAATCAAGCATTTGATTCCCAGCACAAAGAGCTGCCCCGGCTCAGTGCTGCCCACACGGTTAGGACTTCACATGCCTCGGTCCACCTGGTTCCATTCCGTGAGATGCAAGTCCAGGTACACATGACTTCACAGAATTGATCAAGAAGAATCTAAAATTCAGACTCCTGCTCAGCATTTGGGTATTGAAAACACTGACAAAGCTGGTCCCTTCTCCTCCTTCCTAGTAAACAAGTGATATGGGGTACATCTGTCAGGGCTGCGCTTACATCATCCCTGATTAGTACACCTCACATAAATTTCCACATTTATTTCCAGAGACCATGCTCGGCTCCTCAGCCACGCCAGGAAGAGGCAGGTTCCACTGACTCCAAAGCCCACTTTCCCTGCATCACAGAACCTGCTGGTATTTATTATATGTTGTCACAAGTTCGGGAGAATTTTCTCTGTGAATATCACTTGGTTAATATCAACATTGGTCAGAACATCATTACTGTAGGAGGAATAAACCTGTAATTAACCTCAAAGAGGGACCTGATGATAAAAGCTTTTATAACCACCAATAGATGCCAGAGGTTACAGCTAGTGGTGACAGGAAGAAATTGTAGTGAAACTGTCATTAAAGAAAAAAAAAAATAGACTCAACTTGTTGAAATCATGGAGACTGTATTTTCATTTTTATTTTATTACAGATTCATAAGAAAAGCCTGATAAAAATGATTGACTAGCAAAGGACTAAATAGTGATAATTCAAAATATATAATTATAGTATAAAATGCTCATATTCTAGTCTTTCATTTTTCCATGGAGCAGACAAAAGAAAAAACATAGGACTTTTTCTGAATAAATTATTCAATTTTTGCTATACTACATGTGGAGAAAAAATGGTTAACAAAAAGTAATAGTAATAACTGAGTAAGAACAAAGGAAATTGTTTTGACCAAAGGAGGGAAAAAAACACTTTATTTTCATGAAAAAGAAAGCAAAGCAATTTATGCAAAGTAAAAGAAAACACAATCCATTGTCATTATTCTGTAAATTTATTTTCAAGAGTCAAATTTTCCATTTAAAAAAAAATATTTTATTGATTTTGTACAGAGAGGAAGGGAGAGAGATAGAGAGCTAGAAACATCAATGAGAGAGAGTCATCGATCAGCTGCCTCTTGCACACCCCCCACTGGGGATATGCCTGCAACCAAGGTACATGCCCTTAACCGGAATCGAACCCAGGACCATTCAGTCTGCAGGCCAAAGCTCTAACCATAGAGCCAAACCGGTTTCAGCAAATTTCCATTTTAATATTTAGGAACTTACGGCCATGTTTATCTGGACAAAAGAAGATTCAGGTTAAGTGACATATCCAGCTGATAATATAACTCTCTCAGCTTTTCAGGATTGTCTTTCAAAGAGCACAGAAATAATGATTACTCACAATGAAAAGGCACTCTATCAGCAAGTCAGATTATGCATGGAAATAATCAATAAAGAGCCATCAATCCACCTTGCAGTTCTCCCTCCAAAATCTGATTTCAACACTCTGGCAGCCAACACCGTACACTTAATGTTTCCTGCATGCTTGTTTGCCAAACAGAATGAAAAGATACAGGTATCTTTTAAGACATAAGGTATTCCACTTAAGGAAAGTGAAACAAGCTGGTAATTAGTGAAGTTATCTTCAGTGATGAGAATAACATTATCAAATGTGTGCCAATGGTGCAGGAGAGGGCGTGCCATCGGTAAGCATCACCAAACTGCCGAGAATGAACTATTAAAAAGTGACAGACGTGGCTTTATATTCTTTCATCCCCTGGTGGCTTATGTTTGGACAGTACAGCCAACAATTCTATAGAAATGAACCAGCGCCATTTTTCAATCCATCATTATAGATTAGCATACCCCTGCCCCTCAACACCAGGTTCTGCAAGGACCAAACGGATATCTAGAATGTAACTCCTCCCCAAGAACTGCATTCATGGGGGCTGGTGGCCATATTGGAAGGGAGCCCACCTGCCTGACCTGAAGCCCAATGTGCCCCAGACACAGACCCAACATGAAACCTTTCTCAGGCCTAAAGGCAAGACTGAGCCTGGAGTCAGAGGCTTAGATTCCTATACTGAGCCTGCAGCTTACACAAAAGTGTATAGATATAGAATACTAATATAATGAGGGTAATATTACTTTGAAAAATGTGAGTTTCTAATATCCCCTAGTTAGTGATCTGCTATTGGGTGCACTTCTGTTGCCCAGCTTGGGCACACTGTCCATTCATGGGGTCTTCACAGGGTCCACTTCGTGCACTGAGACCCAGATCAAATCCTCGCTCTGCTACTCTGCTGTGAACGCCTCTGGGGAAGTTAACTAAGCTCTCTGGCTTTAGGTTCCTTGATATAAATGAGGAAATGACAGCCCGACTGCACAGTCACTGGCACAGCTAGTAAGAACAGCAATAGCACTTCAGAAAAAGTATGTGAGGTTGAAAATAAAACACTTAAGAACTAACCAGAGACTATTCCTGGCATCTTCTTTCTCTAAGATGCCTTTTGAACATCAGCTCAGGGCTGAGAGTCCTGCAGGACATTGTCAGCCTCATTTCTCCGATGAGGAAACACCCCCCTCAAAAGGCTACTGTCTGGGCTGAGTCCCCACCACCCTGGGTGGGGCCAAGGTTCTCTCTCCTCCACTCTGCCTCTGGGATGTGCCCAGACAGCCTTCCAGAAAGAGGTGGTAATGACCGTACCAGATACGGTTCCACACTACCTTAAAATTAACTACAATGGACTTAAATTTAATTCAGTAACAGAAAAGTTGCTAGAAAAATCTCTAAATATTTAGAGAACAAAAACACACTTCTAAATAAAAAACAATTCTCAAGGGAAACTTTAAAACAGTTTAAAATAAATGAAAATGTAACATAAAAATGTGTGAAATGCATTGAAAATATTGCTTCAACAGAAACTTATAACATTGAAGTAATATTAGAAAAGAAGAACTTCCTAAAATCTATCATAATGCTTCCAACTTAGGAAACTAGAGGGAAAAAATGCAATATAAGCCTAAAGCAAGCAGAAGAAAAGAAATAAAGATTAGAGGAAAGTTGATTAAATTGAAAGCAGGAGGCCAAGAGAAAACTCAATAAAACTAAAATCTAATTCTTTGAAAAGATGGATCAAATAGGTAAACCTCCCATTAGGTTATCAAGAAAAATGGCGAAGACACAGTGTACTAATATCAGAAATGAAAGAGGGGCCATCACTAATGATCCCATGGACATTAAATTGATAATAAAGGAATGCTATGAAAAATGCTCTGCCCACAAATTGGGTAACTTAGATGAAATGAGCTGATTTCTTGGAGGACACCAACTACTAAACCCATGGGATGAGAAATAGATCATCTGAATAAGGCAATCTCTGTGAAGGGATTTAATTTAATAATTAATGACCCTCCCAAAAGGACAGCAGTAGGCACAGATGGTTTCATGGCTGAATTCTGCCAACCATTTAAGGAAGAAATTATGCCATTCTCTGCAATCTCTTCCTAAAAACAGAAGCAGAGGAATACTTCCTAACTCATCCTATGAGACCAGTATTACCCCAATACAGGCATGCCTCACTTTATTACACCTTGCTGTATTGTGCTTCACATTTATTGTTGTTGTTTTGTGTTTGTTTTGTTCAAAAAGATTACAACTCATTGAAGGCTCAGGTGATAGTTAGCATTTTTAAGCAAAAAAGTATTTTTTAATGAGGGTAGATACATTTATTTAGACATAATGCTAGCACACACTTAAAAGACTGCACTGTAGAGTCAACATACCTTTTACATGACTGGGAAACCAAAAAAAGCATGTCTTGTTTAATTGTGGTATTTGCTTTCTTATCATGGTCTGGAACTGAGCCTGAACTATATCTGAGGTATGCCTGTACCAAACTACAATAGATTAAAGACATTTCAAGAAAAGAAAACTTCAGTACATTTCTCCTGAAGAATTCCTCAATGATGGTAGTAGATCCAATCTAACGATGTATAAAAGGAGAATATTGTAAGAAGGTGGGTTGGGGTGGGACTCCTTACCTGTAAAGGAACTAGGATAAGAATTTCAATCAGACCTTGCTTTAACCAACTGTGAAACATGTCATGTGTCAAAGAAAAAAACAAAGCAACTAACATAAGGTTCTATGTTCCATGTAGTGAATCTCTGAAAGTAAAGGAGAAGTATTTTTTTAAGACAGAGTCGGAAGGAATTTATCACCAGGTGACCTGGAGACCCGCCTTGTAAGAATGTTAACAGAAGTTCTTCAGAGAGAAGGAAAGTGACACAAGTCAGAAACTCAGATCTACATGAAATGGAGGGGCATTGTAGGAGGGATAAATGATGGTGAAATAAAATTTACAAGGGAAAAGAGACAGAGCCATGATTCTAGAGACCTCAACACCTCTATGTAAGTGGCTGGCAGAGCGTCCACGCAGAAAGTCAGCAGAGACGTAGCAGACCTGAGCAGCGCCATGAAACCACAGGATTGAATTGACATCCATGGACCACGTCAGCAACACCGAATGCCCTTTTTTTCTCACATACACGGAACGTTCACTGAGACCGCATTCTGGGCCATAAAACATCCCTGAGCCAAGGTGGATGGGTTTTAAATAAAATATAAAATACTCTTTACTTATATGTTAAACACATATTCTTTATGTCTACAATTCGCTGTGTCTCATTTTTCTTGAAACAAATATTTCACTCTTTCCACAAATGTGGCTACCGCAAACCATTTACCACTTCTAAATGACCCGAAGGAAGTGGCCGCGCATGTGCATCTAATTGGTGACCGGCATTTTGCCTCAGTGTGGAGGGGCCCTGGTTGGATAAGCACTGAGAAAGAAGGACCTTTGTGGCTAAATCTACAGTTTTTCCAAATGGAACTCTTAATCTAGAGTGTACAGAACATTTGAAATTGTAAATGTTGGCAGTTACTCAAAATAAACTTTTAAGCATCATGTAAGACAACACCATGGAGACCAAGCGTGAATATTCTATCTGGCTGAACCCAGCTCTGGGCTGAATTTGTTCTCCAATCTAGGCTAACCCCTAGTTTTACCCGCAGGGACCCCAGGAGTGTGCTGTATGCCATAGCCGCCGAGCAGACCGAGTGTGTGGGTCCCAACACAGCTCCCATCAAATGCACCTTTTAAGCCTCCATGGAATTAACACTCCCCTGCCCATTACTGAGTCCACCTCCATATCATTTTCTTCCATCAGTAACACCAACAGTCCCCAGGCTTACATTCCTCGGCAGCTTTCCCACATCAGCTAACTTCATAATTCCTTCTTTTCCCCTCCAAGAGCACAATTATATTTCAGTTCATCAGATATTAAAACAATCACAATTGTGTCTGTGCTGTGAAGTCACGGCAAGATCAATGGTTCCGATCAGTCATAGGAAGTCCACAAGGAACATCTTATTCAACAAACATGTTCACTCACCACTGGCTTCCCTGTGCCACACAGGCCTGTGTAAGCTAAGATGGCCTAAAAAAAATGTCCTCCTTGCAAGGATTTCAGCTTCAGTCTTTATTTAGTGGAAAGCAATATTCAATCTTCCAGGGGCAAAATAAAAACAGGCAATTGGATGGAGTATCCCTACTTTGACAGGTCTCATTCCTGGTGCTCCCTCCCAGATGGAGGAGGGAATACATGTGAAGGCAGAGGGCTGGGGGGACCTCAGGAAGGCTGACAGTGGGGGGATGGTGAGGAGAGGGGAGCCTTCAGCTGGAGAGAGGCTGGCGGGCTCAGGCTGGCGCTCACAGTGATCACTCAGGATCCATTCATTCAAGG
The DNA here is from genome assembly GCF_014108245.1 of Pipistrellus kuhlii. Taxonomy (NCBI): domain Eukaryota; kingdom Metazoa; phylum Chordata; class Mammalia; order Chiroptera; family Vespertilionidae; genus Pipistrellus; species Pipistrellus kuhlii. The sequence goes on from NW_023425515.1 coordinate 2,637,539, forward strand.
TTCCAAAAGAGAGAAGTATCAACTCAAACGCACCGCGAATGCCAGGGAGAGGCTGACAGGAAGTCCATGCATGATCATAATGAACCTGACCGGAAGTTTTCCATGTCAGCAGCAAGAAAAACATTGTCCTAAAAGCTTGGTGATGTCACATATTCCATTGCCATCACCTTGGAATGCCATAGGAGTATATGTTAATGGAGTTAAGTGCAGAGACTGATATTTTAAAAATCTATTTCAAGAACAACAAAATACTCTGTGATGAAATGCACTCAGTAAAATTAGGGGGAAATGAATAGATCTTCCAAAAACCATCTCATTGATACCAGGCATCCATGTGTCTGTTAGCATTTTCTAAACTGGTGTTCTAAGGAAAATAAGAGAAATGGATGAAAACAAATGTGTGGGTTTTGTCCAAGTTGTTTTTTTTAATTAATAAATCTTTATTGTTCAGATTATTATAATTGTACCTCTTTTTCCCCCCATAGCTCCCCTCTGCCCTATTCCCACCTCACCCTGTGCCCTTATTCCCCCTTCACTGTCCTCATCCACAGGTGTACGATTTTTGTCCAGTCTCTTCCCACACCCTCCACTCCCCTTTCCCCCTGCAAATTGCCAGTCCAAGTTGGTTTTGAAAATGTGGGTTAGATACGGTGAAATGGGCATTTTTACTATGAAAGCTCTGAGCATTTTCCCCTGCTGGTTTGCTTTGCACTCTCATAAAGAGATCTCTGCTATGAATTTTCAAATCTATTGACCACCAAAGCCAGTATTTAAATGCACAAAGTCCAGATTCTCCCAGAGAAATATTTAACGGAACATAATTCAGGAAATACTAATTTATTTTATTTGTCGGCAAACTTAAATAATAACTTCGCATGCTAAGAAGTTACATTTTCAATGTTCTTAAGTGATGCAGCCTGTCTGGTTACAAGGGTCCCAGGCCACCTCTTCATCTCTCCCTCCTTGAATTTAAGTGTTAGTTCTCTGAGCTAATGGATTCCGACCCAGTGCCATTCTCATGCTCTACCCTTGCTATCTCATGGGTAGAACATTCTGATGGCGATGAATTGCTTTGGGTTTCTAAATCTTTTCTTGCCAATCTGGTCTAGGAAGAGTTAAAATATGCACTTCTTATGGAATTTTCAATGCCAGAAGAAGCAATTAAACAAAATTGTTGTCATAAAATGGATACTGAAGGGAGATAGAACACCTGGTTAGTTATCAATTAATACCTCTTTATTATGTTCTGCCTGGCTTTCTTCCTTCTTACGTGTGATGGTAGCTGGGCCAGGGTTATTTATGATTTACAGACAGGAAGGTAATTAAGATTTATGCTCATAGGAAATGCTTTGAATCTCTGTGCAGAATAATACTTCAACAGAGCTGGAATCAGAGCCAGGGTCCAGAATTTTCTTTTCATATTTGCATATTACAGTCCAGCATCAGGCTAGCTTAGTTGGTGTTTCCACGCTGCAGGTCCACGTGGTTGTGGGGCAAACATGGGTGACTGCAAGAGAGCCAAGAGCTATGAGCAACCAAAGTCATCAGAGTGAACTTCTTTGTTCGGGAGATTGTACAGCCCCACATTTTCATGGGCTTGCAGTGGCTAAAAGGCACCTTCCCTATGTCAGCCCAACTTCACTGTTTATCTCCCCTTTGTTCAGTCCCTTTCCCCAGTGATCTGTAGGGAATGGGCCTGTTGTACCCAGGGGAGTGAAATTGTAGCTCCCTAGTGAAGCTGCCCAAAAGCCCATGCTTATAACGTCTGCCTCCCTTTAGCTCCTTTCCCATCTATAATAATAAAAGCATAATATGCAAGTTGACCTAATGGCCGAACAGCACCACAACCCATCCAGAAGACCTTCCGGAAGAAACCGGGACTGAGAGGGCCTCGTCTTGCACAAATTTTGTGCATCAGGCCTGTAGTTATTAATAACTAGCTAATTACAGCTGCATCACAAACACCCATACTTTACAAGTTTACTTGAATAGCTGTCTATCTTCTTCCCTCACTGGCACGCAAGCTGTGCAAACTCAGGAACTCCTGTCTGTTCTGGTCTCTACGTGGCCCAGTCCTGAACAGCACCTGGAACATACAGCAGCTGAGCACCTGCTTGGGCAGCAGAAGAGTGAAGGCATTGGAAACAATTTGTATGGAGAGAGGGGCAGCCAAGGCAGAAGAATGAAGAGGCATCAACAGAAAAGGAGGTAAAGAGACGTGGGAGAGAAGGAAAGGTGCAGGGGAGAGCAGCACTCCGGAGGGAAATGGAACAGACAGCAACACACCAACCAATCGCGTGTGAGGTCCAAAGTGTGAGTGAAGACGATAGGACTCAGAACTAAACAGTGCTGGTGACCCTCCAGAAAGTGGTTTCAGCAGAAGGGTCCAGGCTGGCAAAGAGCTAAGGAGTTAAAGGGGAGATTTAGAAAATAGAGTTAATGAAGATAACCTCATTGAGGAAGAAAGAGAGAGTGAGGGGCCCTACCAGCCAGGAGGTCCTAGCACAGAATGTGGAAGAAAGGCTTGATACTTCAGAAGTTGTGTGTGTGTGTGTGTGTGTGTGTGTGCACGCGTGCACGCACATGTGTCTGAATATTTTAGTGTGTCTGTGCCCAAGTGTTTATGTGAGTTTCTGAGTGTATGTGTTTGAGTGTGTGTCTTGAGAAGGTGGCCAACACCCAAGAGTAGTCCTTACAAACACATAAAAACTAACTTTACCACAGTCTAATAAGTAAATGGGAAAAATTAACATGAATTTAAATGCCATTGACACTGTGAATTTCAGTCTCTCTATTTCAATTCCAGAAGATAAGATATAGCCACGTGCACACTTCCAATTATTTAGGACCTTGTTCAATAATAATTCAGAACTGAGTTTCCAAGTCAAAAGAACTGACCTAAACATGCTATTGACTCAAGCAGACAATGGTAGGAATAAAGTAAAGGAAGTAAATAAAATAAATGCCCTGCATAGGAAAGTAAAATAAGTGAACAGCCCCATCGGACCCAAAGTCAGAGGCAAAATGAAATCTCTGAAGAGGAAAATGCATTTGGTTCTAATATTCTCTTAATAGATTTTTTTCAAATGTGATAAGGAGATTGAAAGGAGCCTGGGTAACTCTAGATAGATTATGCAAATGCTCGTTTCATTTCTCTGCTTCTGAGGGAAGTATCGCCACCATTTTTAAAACTGCAAACCTTCAACGTTTGCTATCTCTGCTCCCCAGCTGGCGAGCATGACCAAAGGATTATGCGAATGCACTGTGATGCGCAGCAGACAGTCATGCGGAGCTCAAAAGCATCTCAGAGACTGCAGTTGCCAGGGGCTTAGGAAGGAGAATTTTAAAATACAGAGGTTAAATATTCTCTCTCTACTGCAGGAAGAGAAGGAGAGAGGAAAAGAGGGAGAGTGGGGGAGAAAGGGAGAAGGGAGAGAAGGAGAGAAGGAGAGAGAGAGAGAGAGAGAGAGAGAGAGAGGAATTTGCTTCTTCTCCAGCTAGGAATGGAAATGACTTTGACTCTGATTTGAGGTTATTTCATAGCCACTAGGGCCTTCCCTCGCCTCCCCTCTTTTTGAAAGTGTGACCTTTATACCAGTCAATATCCTACACCAAATGCTACCATGGTCACTCTTTCTTCAGGGGAATGAGTACCTCTAACCTGGACCAACACACCTGGCCCTCACCCGGGCTGAGAGGAAGGGAAAGAGGGAGATGCTGTATTCCCACTGTCGCCTCTCCTACAGCTGCAGTGACGGCCTGCCAGGGACAAAAGCCACGGCAGCCTGAGTGTGTTAGTGCAAGAGTCCCATGGCTTCTTTTCTCAGCCTCTCATTCAGCAAATACTCCATGTCTTAGGAATGAGCCTTTCAAATCAGCTCCTGCCGTTCGTGTCCCTGGACCAGAGATGCTCGCACCCTCATTTCCTGTGGAATGCCCCAGACTCCAGGGGCCAGAGGAGCAGAAAGACCACCTTCATCACTTGAACATGACCTTTGTCACTTGAACAAGACCTTCATCAGAAGGCAGTTCTAGTTCCCCATCCTATATAATAAAAGCCTAATATGCAAATAGACCAAATGAAGGAATGACTAGTGTAACGACTGGTCGCTATATGCACACTGATCACCAGGGGGCAGATACTCAATGCAGGAGCTGCCCACAGCCCACAGGCCCCAGGCCAGCCAAGGCGGGTGCCAGTAGACTTCCCCATCCCCCTCATCACCCTACCAATGGTCCCATAGAGGGAGATGGCCTGTGGCGGTGGCAGCAGCAGCATGGGCATGATCGAGGGGTGGGGCTGGCCAGCGATAGCACCAGTGCTTGCCTCCAAGGCAGTGCCCCCCCCCCTAGTCACTCCACCAGTGACCCCACAGATCAGCCCTGATCACCAGCCAGGCCTAGGTACCCTGCCCATGTACAAATTTCGTGCACCAGGCCTCTAGTGTAGAATAAAGGGGCAGATTCCAAAGGAATTGACCCAGAAATACCTATTCTTGTTGGAATAGTCATAGGCCAAAGCACCCAACCCACAGCCTTCATTTTTCTGAGGACATAATTACATTTAGTCTTTCCTAAATGAATCTCAGAGATAAGGGGATGCATTAGAAGAATAAGTAAATGGCATCCATGTTGGCCTTCATGTACTAATCTGTGCTGACCAGAAAAGAGCAGTGAAGGTTCTTCTGTCCTATATTTGCGCTGCTATGTAATCTGTGCTGTCATTGACCACCCATGTGGACTCCTGAGCTTTCCAATGGAACTTCCTTGATCACCGGATGCTAACGTGGCCACTAACAGAGGACTGGTTATCAATAAGCTAAGTAACACTGACACGTATGACACCAAGGTGATTATCTGCTTGGACCATTTCTAGTAAAAATTACCTCACGAGTTCGTCCCTGGAAATGGATTCAAGACTGTGAGCCTAAAAACAACTTGTCTTTCAAAACAGAATCCCAAACCCTAGGATTTACTATGTGGGTGCCAAGGTGACCCCGAGTTCATAAAATTCAAATTGAACACACAGTCACCATCCCCTGCGAGCAGGGCAGATTGGGATGGTTCTGTCGGCGTGGCAACGCGGGGCTGTAATGAGGGACCGGGTAGCACTCACTGCTCACCAGTTGGGTGTAAGCTGTAAGCGAATAACTCGGCAATTAGGAGAAAAATGAGCAGTAATTACACCCATTTCACTCGCGGCTAGACAGATGGAACGCTTTCTCCTCGTTGCTGGCAAACTGTCACGACATTTATTTCATTTTTACTGTTTACTATTTGTTGTACTTTGATTAGGAGTAATTACAGGCTAGGAAAGTATGAAAACCATGAGTGATGAGTATTTTTTTAAAAATAGAAGGAGGCCTTTCTCCCGCTCCCTGGAGACTAGACACTCGCCCTTTAGATCCGATGGAGAGGATAGCCCTTTGCTGGAGGCCCTGGGAGGCCCTTTTCAGCAGGAGCCTCCATGGTCCACTACCCCATCTCCCCCCACTGTGCTCCCTGCACCGCCTCCCGCAGCCTCTGCAGACCTCCCCCACCCTTTGTCTCCAGTAGTCCGGGGAAGCTAGAGCTCTCCTGTGTCTGAGATGAATGAACAATGCGAGAATGTCACATGGGCCGACACTGGTTTGGCTCAGTGGACTGAAAGGTCCACTGGTCTGCGGACTGAAAGGTCCCAGGTTCGATTCCGGTCAAGGGCATGTACCTTGGTTGCAGGCATATCCCCAGTCTGGGGTGTGCAGGAGGCAGCTGATGAATATTTCTCTCTCATTGATGTTTCTAACTCTATCCCTCTCCCTTCCTCTCTGTAACAAAAATCAATAAAACACATTTTTTTAAAAATGTCACATGGCCCCCGTCTTCATTGGTTTTGGGAAAAGCAGTCTAGTTCCTTCCACCATGGAAGCAGGAGTGAATCGGCATTGTCCCGTCAACAGCAGAGATTTCCCCGCGAAGCGCTGCAGGCACCTGGCACCAATTTCAAGGTGACATGATATTCGAATTTTAGTTCCTGACAAGACATCAGCCGTGTGGGTAACACCAGTGGGGACACAGATTTGCATTCATTTTAAGCAACCATGTTCCTAGCTAGTCTTATGAACTTCTAATGCATGTGGGCTAGGAACGTGTAAGTTTTACAAGAAACATGAATGACACGAGAGCACACGGAACTACCATTCACTGAACACAGGCTCTAGCTGATGTTGACGATGGAATCTATTTTAAAATAATGTGTTCTCCATCCGCACAGTTCTCTGTGCTGCTTTAAAGTCATTTGTGTGTGTGTGTGTGTGTGCATCATGATTACCTAGGGTGCCACTCCAGATCCTAAGTCCCATGACATAGTCCTGGGAGAAATAGTAGCCATCGCAGTCCTCAGCTGGCCCACACAAAAGCATGCTTTTACCAGAAAAAAATAAAAGAGGGAAGCTTTCCCCTTTCCTAAAAGGCACGCTCGAAAACATCTCCAAAGCTGTTCCCTGCATCGGTTTTTCTTAATGGGAAAAGGCGCGGCCTTGGCTCACACGGGCTCCGTATTGATCCATGGCCACGCCGTGTGTAATGCCGCAGCTAACGGCCGTGTGTGCTGCTCCCTGTGCCGGGGCGACGCATGGCATTGATTAGTTCCCTTAATGAGCCTTGGACAGTGCTGCACACGGAATGCCTAGCAGGGGCGAGTGTGGGGCTGAGGATCCCACCTCAAAGCCGCTATCGGAAAACAGTGGGGTTGGGGGAGAGCTGGAGGCTGGGATGCCCTCTCTTGGGGGCCGCTGTAGCCACTGCACCTGTCCCCCCTGACCAGGGTGAGCTCAGACCTCCCGGCAGCAGGAAGCACACGTGGCCTGGAAGACAGCAGGATCAGACTGCCCTGGCCTCAGTCTGCCCTTTCCCACTTGGCAGATCCGAGCCCGCCCTCGGCAATCCACACCTTCCTATCACCAGGTAAGAGTGGGGCGGCCACTCCTTCATGCCAGGGGCACACACTGCCCCCTAAGACTTTAGCAGGAAACGTAAGAGAGGAAATTAACAATGGAACTCATTTAAGAAGGCCAGCTTAGCTCATGGGAAGCCATTGAGGACATGTGGACAAGCTGCTGGGGGCCAGGTGCTAAGGCAGGAGGAGCAAGAAAGGAGGTGGTGGGAGAGGGTGCTCAGCCACTTCTATGGCCCCGGGCACAGCCTGCCATCAGCCACTCCTGTGGCCAGGACACAGCCTGCCATCAGCCACTCCTGTGGCCCAGGCACAGCCCGCCATCAGCCACTCCTGTGGGATGGGCACAGCCCGCCATCAGCCACTCCTGTGGGGTGGGCACAGCCCGCCATCAGCCACTCCTGTGGGATGGGCACAGCCCGCCATCAGCCACTCCTGTGGGGTGGGCACAGCCCGCCATCAGCCACTCCTGTGGGGTGGGCACAGCCCGCCATCAGCCACTCCTGTGGGATGGGCACAGCCTGCCATCAGCCACTCCTGTGGGGTGGGCACAGCCCGCCATCAGCCACTCCTGTGGGGTGGGCACAGCCTGCCATCAGCCACTCCTGTGGCCAGGACACAGCCCGCCATCAGCCACTCCTGTGGGGTGGACACAGCCCGCCATCAGCCACTCCTGTGGGGTGGGCACAGCCTGCCATCAGCCACTCCTGTGGGATGGACACAGCCCGCCATCAGCCACTCCTGTGGGGTGGGCACAGCCCGCCATCAGCCACTCCTGTGGGGTGGGCACAGCCCGCCATCAGCCACTCCTGTGGGGTGAGCACAGCCCGCCATCAGCCACTCCTGTGGGGTGGGCACAGCCCGCCATCAGCCACTCCTGTGGCCAGGACACAGCCCGCCATCAGCCACTCCTGTGGGGTGGGCACAGCCTGCTATCAGCCATCAGTGTAGATACCCACAGTGCTTGAGGGGAACACAGAGGCAGAACACACAGAACCAAGTGGCTCCCCCTCTTTTTCCTCCCTCCTCCCTGGCCACACATCCATGTCCACACACATATACACACACATACACACACACCACACCATATACACACACCACATCCACATCCACACACCACATCCACACATCCACATCCACACACATATACACACACATACACACACACCACACCACACCATATACACACACTCACAATACACACACCACTTTCACATTCACACACATAAACACATACACAGCACATCACACACACAACCACACACACACCCACAATACACACACCACATCCACACACCACACACTCACACACACACACACACACACACACACACCCCACATGAACACAACACACCATATGCACACACACACCCACAATGCATACACCACATCCATACACATCCACATACATACACACACACTACATGCCACATCATATACACACCCACAATATGCATACCATATGCATATCCACATCCACACACCACACACACATCCACATACATATACATACACACTACACACCACACACACTGCACCACCATACCACACACCACATACACCAACCCACAATACACACACCACATCCACATCCACATCCACATCCACATACCACATCCACACACATCCACACACTACACACCACATTACACACACTCACCACACCATATACAGATAGTCACAATATACATACCACATCAATATCCACACACTACACCTACACATATATATATACACACACTACACACACCACACATACCATACACCACACACACACACACACACCCCACTATAGCACACATTCATCCAAGGAAGAAGCATTAAGATGAACCAGAGAAGGAACACTCTGTAGGAAGTTCAGTGGACACGGAAATGTAATGGTCCTAAAGATCATGGAGAAGTGGACGCTCCCTGACACTGACTTTCCATTTCTTGTTCCCAAAGAGAAAGAGTGGGTCCCTGACTTGGTCTAGAGTCCGTTTTCCTCTCCCCCGAACTTCCTACAACCTGTTTCTTTTTTCTTCTTCTTCTCTGAGTTCATCTTAATTCTTCTCCCTTGGATGAAATACTGAGAGAAGATGTAATTTTGACCTCCAACGTAAAGTATCTAAAAGGAAAGGCTGGAGGACTCCTTACCCTCCCCACGTGGAAGTCTGTACTTGTTCTTCAATAAAATGTCCACCTTTGCTATTAAAAAAAATTAAAAAAGGAAAGACTGTCAGCCCTACGGGTCACAGGAGGAATAAGCAGTGAGCGGAGAGGGGCGTGTGGTGGGGTTCCCTGAGGTACCTCAGTCAGTCTCCGAGGAGCTCCGTGCCCCTGTACACCTGCACCCATGTGTGATAGGAAGCTGGGCTCTGATCCAGCCCCAGATTTTCCTCCCTAGCGTCTCTTTGCACTTAACTACAACCTTGTACATTCATGCTGAGAATCTGTAACCTCATACTTTTCACTCTGGGTCTTTAAAGGAGGGAATGTTCAAGCCGTGCCTAAGCGCTGGGCTGGGTGACCTTCTCCAGTGACAGTGGCTTCCACGCTGCACTCACCACTCACCACTCATCGGGTCAGCCCTGTAGGAGCTGCTCAGGCTCCTAAAACTCGCTCCTGCATGACAACAGCAACAACATGGGCCTTGGCCCGCGTGGACACGTGCCGTGTCTCTGATAGTTATATCCGGATCCTTATTTCTGCAAGTGTTTCTGAATCTGCTGGCATGCTTCCCTATCAGACACATTTGAGAAAATAACAATGTAAACAGCTCATTAAACGTTCCAAATCTCACATTGCAAAAAAAAATCTGATTAAACATTCATCCTAGATTATCGGCAAATTTTACATAAATTCTTCTTATTATTAAACAAGAGGCCTGATGCACAAAATCCATGCAACTACTTACCACCAGATAGCATCAGGTTATGGTAAGTGACAGCTATTTTTCACTTCATGACTCAGAAACACTAGGACTTTCAACACTAATATAAATGTGGCTGGTTTATAAATTACCACACATCTGTATGAAAACCCCCACACTGAAGATCACCAGCTGTTTCTAAGCGTCCAGATGCTCTGGAATCATCCACCCGTGGGTCTTGCATGTTGAAAGCGCCAAATAATGATGTGAGTGGGCAGCAGTGTAACACCAGGTGGGGGAGGGGGAGGGAAGGCACTGACGTGAGTTAGTCAATAAAACGAGTTTTGTTGATACACGCAAGAGAACATGCACGGATTGACAAGAAAAAAGAAATAGAAAAACAAAGATGGCACAACTGGTGTAGGCCATATTCTTGCAATCATAAAAACAGGGTTTTGAAAAAGTGGAATAAAAGATTCAGTAACTACTGCGCTGCCTATATTTCTGGAGAGATATTAAAATACGCAACAACCCGTATGATTATATCAATCATTAATTTAAAAGTAAACCTTTTCTCATGCCTGCACACACACACACACACACACACACACACACACACACACATGCACACACACTAAAACTGCCCAGCAAGTGCCTGAAACTAGTGCCAGTCATTCACCAATCCATTCCTGTACTTCCAGTTTTAGGAGCTGCTGGTGAGATGATGCGTTTGGTATGAATGTCCTGCGCTGAACAGCGCCCCCAGCTGAGCTGTGATTGCACATCATCCACTTTCATAAGTCCCTCAGGGTGGACAGAATCAGGGCCCTGCACCTGGTTCCACAGCAGGTGCTCCGACCAGATGTGCCCTGGATGCCAGCACTTTCCACATGGCCTGAACTTACAGGACCAGTATCTTGGCCCCAACGCCAATTCTGCATCCGTCCCTCACTGGCGGGAATCGAACCAGGGACCCTTTAGTCCGCAGGCCTATGCTCTGTCCACTGAGCCAAACCTGCTAGGGTTCCTGTCATTCTTCTCATCCCTCTTTCATGGCTGTGTGCTCTCTTTCCTGGAGTTTCTATTGTCTTTGCACACACAAATGGTAATGACTGGTCTCAGGCTCCGCAGAGTCCCTTCAGAGCCCTAAGGTGAAAATTCCTCATTTGGTTTTGCAAACCCAGTAGCCAAGCCCACATTGGGCTTGTGCGAAAACTATTGTCACCTGGGCCATTAGCAGCGGCCAAACCAGCGGGGTGCTGTCCCTGTGCCCAGCCTCCAGGTGACGGGAAAGACCCAAACCCACTGCTAGGCGCTCCGACACAGGAAGTGTGTGTGGGCAGCAGCACGCTCTGCCCTTCTCCCTTTAAAGCACAGGATGCATCGTTTCCGGGCAACCACTGCCCGTTTCTGCCTCACGTTTGTGGCGGCTGCCTCAAGACAATGAACTGCAATTGTGTAATCTTTCTTTCTGGCTGTCTTTGATGCTGGCCATGTGAAGGCTGTGACGTATGGACAAACATGGCCTCACCAAGAGAGGCAGGGCAGGCCCACAGCAAGGAGCACGGGAAATGGAAGCCAGCAGAAGGCTGTCTGCGCAGTGCTAGTGAGGGTCCTGGGTGGCCTGCATCTCCGTGCATCTTATCTGACGCCAAGCGAAGTTGAAGATGGGGGAGACAAGAATACTAAGTGCCAACTGTATGCAAAGCACCGTTCTACATCAACCCCTTCATGCAAGTATGATCCCCGATTTCTATGTTTACCGGGGGAAAAAGCAACCGAAAAATTAAAATGTGCTTAATGAAGATTTTTTGAAGGCATCTAATGACTCAATTAGCCAATCTTGTATTGTAATACAGTGCTGTTGTTGTGTTGCATGAGTGAGTTGATTTGCTATCTACACCCACAATATGTATGGACCTTGAGGGAGTGTGTGAATCCCTTTGCGCATGGTCTTGTGGACTGATGCTTGCGGAGTAAGGAGCAGTGCGCATGCTCAGCCAGGCCCCTCCGCTGGACCTTCCATCCCCAGAGGTGACTTGCAGCTGACATGAGAATGGCTGACATGGGAAATACATCAATAACTCGCCCTGAAGATGGATTCTCTGCTGGCCCAATTATGCAGGCCATTTTCACAAACAATAGAGCAGCTAAACTAGATTCTAAGTCTTTCTGAAATGAAAGGAGTGAAAAGCAATACCAGAGGGCTAGTCCAAGTGCCTTTCTAGTTGCCAGGAAAAAGGAAATGGACCAAGTCCAGGGTCTTATTCCATCGGAGAACAGGAAGGCCAGGGAGCTGCACAGAAGGAGGAGGGGCTACAGGCTCTGAGAGCTGGTCCTAAAGCAGCATGGCCATGAGTTTCTGAAAACCACACGGAGGGGCAGGAATCTTCTAGAATGAGGCAGCTGCCAGGAGGTGCTCAGTGGGAGAACCGATGCTTTGTTGACTCTTAGCACAAAGTGGTGCATTTTTATTAGTTTATTCATAGAGACTTTCTGGGAGGATCGACAACAAAGAAATAACAATAGGCATCTGTTTGAGGGCGGGGTCTGCAAACCTGGAATGGGATGGGGGAGGGAGGGTAGAAGTAGAGTTTTGTCTATATATATATATATTTTTTTAAATATATTTTTATTGATTATAGATTTCAGAGAGCAAGAGAGAGGGAGAGATAGAAACAACGATGAGAGAGGAACATTGATTGGCTGCCTCCTGCACACCCCACACTGAGGACTGAGCCCACAATGCGGGCCTGTGCCCTGACCGGGAACTGAACTGTGACCTCCTGGTTCATGACTTGATGCTCAGCTACTGCGCCTCACTGGCCGGGCAACATCCTCAATTCTTAACATCGACCCCCACAGCTGGGGAGCAAGGACAGCTCTCCAGATGGTCCCTTCCTTTTTTTCTTTCTTTAAAATATTTGTTATTGATTCTAGAGTGGGGGGAGAGAGAGATGGAAACATTGATGATGAGAGTGAATCACTGATTGGCTGCCTCTTGCATACCCCACACTGGGGATTAAGCCTGCAACCCAGGCCTGTGCCCTGACCAGGAATAGAACCATAACCTCCTGGCTCCTATTTTTCATGCCACTTCCTGTCTATAATTACTGGAGGTTCAGCTCTGTCTATCTGTCCATCCATCCATCCATCCATCCATATCAGCCACTGAGCCACACTGCCCTGGTCCTCTCTATTTAAAAAAAAAAAAAAATACTTTTGGAGTTTGAATTAAGAATGTTTTCCTGCCAAAACCGGTTTGGCTCAGCGGATAGAGCATCGTGAACTGAAGGGTCCCAGGTTCGATTCTGGTCAAGGGCATGTACCTTGGTTGCGGGCACATCCCCAGTGGGGGGTGTGCAGGGGGCAGCTGGTCAATGTTTTTCTCTCATCGAAGTTTCTAACTCTCTATCCCTCTCCCTTCCTCTCTGTAAAATAATCAATAAAATATATATTTTTTTTTAAAAGAAAAAGGATGTTTTCTTTCTTTCAGAAGTCAATAAAATAATAAAAACCAGTCGACAGGCATTCCTGACTCAGAAGACGCTACTGCATGGGAACTCACTGGTCCCAAACAGCTGTCCCTAAGGAAGAGCCCCTTCTCTGACACAGGGGAGCTGGCTCACCCCGAGATGGTGCCAGGGCACAGCCAATCCTGGCAGAAGAAAGCATAACCAAGGCAGGTCCACGAAGGCCACCTCCTCCCGGCCCCGCCGGCCACATTAGCATTTCACCTCGGATCTCTCTGGATCCGGAAGACACTGACCTTCTCCAGCTCCTGTCACGCCCTCCAGACAAAGGCGCCTCTCTGCCTGCCTGCGCGAAGCCTTGACAATGAACTAATGTGTGGTTTGCACTTCCTCTGAGCGAACATCATGGTGCCACTGAGCCAAAGTGACACTGGAATAGGTCACCGTGCGCTGAGGAGGAATGTTATTGCAAACTCTCACCGTGGGGCATCCTGGGAATTCTGCAAGAAGCTGCATATTCATGAAGCTTAATTATAGCAAAATTGCCAATCTGTACAAGGCGGCTGCATTTGAATCCTGCTTTCAAGTCTGAAACAGGAGCAAGGAAAGCGCCGTCCCCCGGAGACAGCCCTCCCTGTGTGCAGAGGAGCACCAGGGAAAGGGGATCGCAGGTAAAAGCAGCAAACTGGAAGCAGATCCAGAGGCCCTCTATTTACCCAGAAAATGAAAATGCCGATTGTCAGAGGTCTTATCAGGTACTCCCACTCAGCCGGAATGTTCGCATTGGTGAATCAACGCTCAAATAGCATTGTGAATGGAAGGCGTCAGTCCTGATGCTGAGACACATTTAGTTGTGGAGATAATAGGAGGGAGCAGAGGCTACCTTCCCATCTGCTCGGTAACAGCAGAGTGAGGGTGAGGGGTGCCGCCCCTGCCACGGTCAACTTGAAATCCTCGGGGCTGCCTAGGAATGGAGCAGAGCCTCTCAAACTAGCGTGTGTCTCTGTGACAGGGACCGAGGCAGTGAGAACTCTGGCAGGGCTGTGATTTCCTAGCGAGAAAGAATCACTGCCCATGTGAACCCTTCCCTTATCCCTTTGTAAAAGGAATCTTGGTTGTGTTCAGGTCCAGAGTAAATGCAGAATCCTATGGCATGTCACGGCACTTCCTGTCCATAACCACTTGAGGTTCAGATCCATTTCTCTCTCTATCTATGGCACTTCCTGTCCATAACCATTTGAGGTTCAGATCTATCTATCTATCTATCTATCTATCTATCTATCTTTCTATTTATCTATCCATCCATCTATTGACCCAGTTACCTATTTACCCAGTCATCCATATCTATCATTAATCCATATCTACCTACCTACCTATCACCTATCTATCTCACCTCCTCACGTGTTCCAGCGTGGCTATGTGCAACGTTCCCTTCAGACGACCTTTAAAGCCGAGGCAGATGAAGAGGACCATGATGGGTGATGTTTGCAGACAGGTATTGCCAAATAACTCACATGTGAGCAACGCCAAATGCACTTCACAATTTTAAAAAACCACTGTGAATCAGTGCCCTGCTGAGAAGAGGACAGCCAGTGTGTGGGTGGCCCTGTGTCATGACAGCGGCTGCCACCCACTGAGCGCTGGTTCTGTGCTGGGGACCATGTTAGAGTCTTCACACCCACCACCTTGCTGTGCCCTCGCCACAGCAGAGGAGGGAGAGGGGATGTGTCAGGGAACAAACCCTGGGAGGGGCCTGGCAGCAGACAGGGTGTGGCCACACATCTGCTCCACTTCAGACCTGCGTCCTTAGAGACCATTCACAGCTGCTTCTCTCCATATCCTAAATGAAATAACAAAGAGAGAAGGAGGGAGCGGGGGAGGGGAAAAGAGAGGGAAGAAAGGAGGAAGGGAGAGAGGAGGGAGGGAAGGTCGGAGAGGGAAAAAGGAGGGAAGGAGGAGGGAGGAATAGAGGGACTTGAGCCAATGCTAGAAAACAGGAATGATGCCATCACCTGGCCAGAAAGTATATCAGTTTATAATCTAGCAATAACAACAACACACATCTGCCATCTACCTGTAATTCCCAAGCAGGAAAATATCTGAAAACTGAGAAAGTCTCTTCACCATTCGCCTGCCAGCAAAGCCTGCCCCTCACTGACAGAGTGCAGTTCGGTCCCAGGCGTCACACCCAGAAGGAAAGGCCCCAAGTTCTGCAGAAATCCCGAAGCAGCGCTGCCCCGGGCCGCACCGCACGGCGTACGGACATTCAGAGCACGCACAACGTCGCTTGTCAGAAATCTGAGACATCCTGAAGCGCGTCTGGTCCCCAAGGTTTGGGTAAGGGCTGAGAGCACGTCCTGTCTGAGGACTCAAAGATTCCCTTTGCCATCAAATGTCCTTGGCAATCAAAGCAACCAGAAATCAGCCCGAGATCAAAGCCAAACCAGCAAAGACAGAAACTTAATAAAAAAGAAGCTCGCGTCTCAGTAACTGATGGGAAGCGCAGCCCACTCCGTGGCAGGGAGGACCCAGGGCAGTGTTATCGCATTACCGGCTGACATCATCCTCTCTCCCCTCCGGCTAATCTCATCACCAGGGTTAGCCTGAGCCCCAGGACGGCCACTGCCAGACCCTGATTACATTTGTACCCCCAGGCTCACCGACCCTTGACCTTGAGGTTTGGGAAGTCAGAATACATTGTTGGTGCCGTTTCTGTAGAAAACCAGGGAAGGTTTGAAGAAATGATTCTTAAAAACTAACGGTGAATCTTAATATTTTTATATCATTTATTACATTTTTAAATCTACCAACGAACAGCTGTTGTAGTGGACTAATACATATATATGTTGTAAGGGTATCAAAATATGCATAGAAATAGGAGTGGGGTTTTGTTCTATCTCATTATTTATGGCAAAGCATGAACCCGTCTCTGTGTTGAGTTGAAGTGTCCGTGTTATTGTTACTCTCTGTCTTTTTCTGTTTATGTGAAATGCATGTATTTATCCACAATCTTTTCAACAGCATCACCCTCACTGAACCCCTCCTCTGTGCCATCCCCGGAACCAGAATGGGATGAAAACCTTCCATGTGCATGCATTAAACAAATACCCATTGAGTGTACACAAGGTGTCAGCTACTCTTTAAACATGAACAAACTGATCAAACAGATACTTCTTTCTTGTAGCTTATATTCCAGTTATATATCATTCAGGCAACCACAGTGGTAAGGAAAATGAAGACTGATAAAAAATCACCATAATTTTTTCTCCAAAATTTACTACAGTTTTAGAGTCTACAATTTACTTGTTTTTCACTTTCTAAGAGATGACTTTTTTTAAACATATGGCTATATTAAAAAAACAAAACAAAAAAAAAAAAACACTATCCAAATTCAAAACCATCAACCATTTATTCTTTGAAAAAATTACTAGGACAAAATAATTCTTACGATGATTTTTGAAGCTGTCTCTAAAATACAATGTTACACATATGAAAATATTTAAAGTTAATTCATCTAAGGTCTTTATCTGTGAACAAAACCAATTTTCCCATTTAAAAGGGGGAAATGCAATAATTTTTAAAACTCTGGTAAAAAAAATATAATATTAAACTTATTATAACCATTTTTAAGAATACAATTCAGAAGTGTTGGGTATATTTAAATCATTGTGCAACCAATGTCCAGAATTTATTGTTTATAAACCTGAAACTCTATATCTATTAAACAACAACTCCCTACTTGTCTTCCCCAGCCCAGCCCCTGCCCCCCACCATTCATTCTCCATGTCTAGGAAACTGATTACTCTAGGTACCTCACACAAGTAGAATCACTTGTCTTTTTGTGATTGGCTTATTTCACACGGCATAATGTCCCTAAGGTTCATCCATGTTGTAGCATGTGTCACAATTTTCTTTCTTTTTAAGAAATAATATTCTCTAGCATGTATATACCACATGTTTATTCAGTCTCCTGTGTATAACATTTGGGATGTTTCTACCTTTTGGTTATTGTGAATAATGTTACTGTGAACATGTGGGTTCAAATTTCATTCTTCTAAAAAATGAGTTTCTAATTGCTTTTGCATAGGTGATTCACCATTGTCTTAAAACAAAAGCAATTACCGTATAACAAATAAAAGACAAGTCAAATCTATATTTTTTCAAGCAACTTGTACAAAAGAAAATAGTTGGTCTTCATCAAATAATATTGCTATTCCATTAAGGGGGTGGGGGAAAATCCCAATTTAAAAATTAAAACTAAAAAGAAATGAAGAACATTGCTGCAATACAAAAGCGTGGAACACGTTGAAAAGGATGCGATTTATATCCATGTTTTAATTAGTAACATGACCATATGAATTTCTCCTGAGAAAATCGATTGTAGTCTGACTACATTTACTTTCTTGAAGAGATATAAAAGTTCATTTTCCTCACCAGTTGATTTCAGAAGAAAAGTTAGGCACTGTCCTTGATGGAGAAGTATTTGGAGAAAGATCAAAGCGAGCAGAGAAAATGACCCAAGATTGAAAATTGTCAAATTTACAGGAAGTGGTTGGAAGAATTTCTTCAAAGAAAATTGGCTGAGAGTAGCCTGGATAAAAATAAAGTCTCCACACACTAAACAAGAATGAGGAAGGGGTGACTATTGGCAGAGTAGAACATAGTTTAAACTTATAAAAGTCAATTAAAGACAGCTTGGATGCTCGATAAACATTAAATACAGAAGAGCGAGGAGAACCTAAGTTGGCATTTCTCCAAGAAGCCTCATTCACAGCAAAGAGTAGAATGTGCTCTTTACATGTAGCCCAATAAATGAAGCAAAATTAAAGAGTGACTAACTGAGGTGTCAACTGGGACCCAGAGTTTTCAGGGTGGGGCAGTTGAGAAGAGCCCACCATCACTTTTTGTCTCAAATGCCTAAACCATTCGCTTTCCTTAATTTGGTTTAACCTAAAATTGGTCATTGAGACTGCAATTGAAGCCAGAGTTGAGGCAGAGTAAGAGCGCATCAGATAAAGCCCGGGGTGAAACAGAAGCGAGAAAAACAGGTGAGCAAAGCTAGGAGGCAGTCTCTTGTGAAAGATGCAAAACCAGCCTTAGGAAGATATTTTTAGAGCTTGAGACAGGACATTCCTTTCTCACCAATGCCAAGGGGAGATTTTCTAATAGGTCTCTGCCTATTATTACAGGCTATTCACTTTATTTGATAATATCTATAATAATAAAAGCATAATATGCTAATTAGACCATACATCTTTCCAGACAACCTTCTGGATGAAGCCAGGGCTGCAAAAGAAATCAGGGTCCCAGGTGCCAGAGGGAAGCCAGTGCTGGCAGCTGGGGGAAGGAAGGCGTATTCTTGCATGAATTTCATGCATTGGACCTCTACTTAAAAAAATAATGTGCTTCTACCTACTAATAGGACCACCATCTACTAAATTCTCTAAGCCAAAAATCTGAGTCATCCTTGATAACCATCTTTCTCTCACTATCACCCTCAACCTGTCAGCCAATGTACCAAACCTTCCCAAGCATTTTCCAAATCTGTCCTCATGTCTGCAACTCCCGTCAAGTCTCCACCATGTCTCCCAGCTACTCATTTGCTGATGCATTTGCTCCCACTCCCCACTGCTCTCCACATAGCAACCATGGTCACGTGGTTCCCTGCTGCCCAGTATTCCGCAGTTTCCTATTATCCCTACAAAGACCCAAACTCCTCAACTGAGAAGGCCCTACCACCTCTCAGCTTCCTTCTCCACGCTCATGCCTCATGGAGGTCTTGGTCCCACCTGAGGACCCACACAGGCTGGTTTCCTCTTGCTGCTCCATCCTTTCCTCCCATTCTACACATGGTCACTCGAGCTGACCATGATGGTGTCTTGCTTTATAGTGGTGAGGATAAAAATAATGCCAATAAAGCATTATTTTTAGGAAATAAAATCTGAATCCAACAAAACCCATAACATCTATGAACTAGAGTCTAGGAAATAGAAATTTCAGGTTTCTCTATTTATAAACAGTGCCTGTCTGTGAAAACATCTAGCTCATTCTTAATCATTAGTCAGTGAACCTAAGACTTAAAAAAAAACACCATTTTTTATGTAAATCAGCTCTAGTTTCCTTAAATTCTAACGTAGTATTTCCCAAATTGTCTTATAAGGAGCATCATGGATGGTCTTGAGAGAGAAAAACAAATGAAAATAAAAATTGCTTTACCACAGGCATGGTCCTTTGGTAAAGCACTGTGTTGTTATTTTTTAATATGTCCTTTCCGAAATTTTTTAAAATATGTTTTTAATGATTTTAGGAGAGAGAGGAAGGAGAGAGCTGGAGAGATAGAAACATCATCAATCAGCTGCATCCTGCATGCCTCCTACTGGGGATATGAGCCTGAAACCCAGGCACGTGCCCTGACAGGGAATCTAATCGGTGACCTCTTGGTTCATGGGCCAATGCTCAACTACTGAGCCATATTGGCCAGGCCCTAATTTTTTTTGGTACCCATAATCCACATGACCTCTTTCCTCTTCACTTAACCTTTCCAGCATTTCAGCTTGGGAAATGCTGGCGGAAACCATACCAACTTGGAGGAGCATCACTGAGTGTAAAGAAGAACAATCTTCTTCATGGTTCTAGTCTTGCCCCAGAGTTTCAGAGCTCATAACCAGCAGGAAAACAACACACCACAGGATGTATCATTAATTTTTAAAACCTGACATTCATAATCTGCCTGGTCCTGGTTTGAAGATGTGCCAGTTGTTCATGTTTAACAGTATACTCTGAAGATTCGCATAAAAAAATACTGTGGTTTCTCACATAGGTGTGTTTCCTCCACTTTTCATTATACAGTATTTTCAATGTACACAGAAGAGGAAAACGAGGATAATGAACCTCCAAGTGTCCATCACCCATGTCAACATGGATCAGGTCTTGCTGCACGCTGCCCCCATATGCTGGATTCATTTGAAGCAAATCCCAGAGAGCTCCAAGGTATCGTTTTAAGAACTAAATTTTGGTTACTATTTGTCATTAAGAGTGAAAAAGCCACAAGTCTGACCCCAAGATTTACACATACATAAACATACAAAGTGCACATTGATTAAAACACATGATTCCAGTTGCCTTTGATGTAGTCTGGAGTCCCTGAATTCATTACACAGCATGGCATAGGAGATGTGTTAATGGGTCTCTCTTGTGTTCAGTGACTGCTGATAAGAACTCCATATAAAATGTTTGTTCCAGACTACAGGGACCGATATGGTAGCACACTTTTGACTATCAGATCGGTTTGATCCACACAAACACGTCCACGACCACAAAAGCATTTCAGCAGGCTAGAGCAGAGAAGAAAAAAAATCAATACATCTTTGAATTAATCATGCAGCTGTCAGGGGGAATACTGGTGCACAGAATTGACGGGTATGTGTGGCCTATTTGCTTTTCACTTTTCTTCTGGCTTTCTTTTATTTCCGTCTAGTGCCCAGTTCTTCTTATCAAATTCTGTAACTGAATTCACATGACTGTCCCTAATTGATAGTTTCTGTCTTATCCAATTCTTTTAGGAGAGGTCTTGCGATCCAAAGGTAAGTAAATCAAATTTAAATCATAGGACACGGTGCATTCAAAATGCTCATTTTCCTCCAGTTTTTAAATTCTGGTTACATCTGACAGTTACTAATAAACAAAATTCTCTATAAGACTGGATTTTACATCCTAGGTAATAATATGATGTACACAAAGAATTTTCCAGAACCTTCATGTTAGGTTCTGACTTTCACCATTGTTAATGGCCCTGCTGTTACACGGAGTTTTTACATATTTGGCACTCATGCTACCTCCATTTACCAGACCCTCCAAAACACCCTCAGTCACGTGTTTCTAGGCCCCAGAAATATCCTGTCATATGTCCATAGGCCTTCTAATCTCCTTCAGAATGACCACTTCACAAGGCACAGAGAAATAATCAATCAATCAAGTCACTATTAAAAAATGTAGCCTAGTCATAAATCCCGGATTTACAATAGAAGCAACAATGGGTATTTGGATTTTTTTTTCCTATGTACTGCAAATAGGCTTACAATTTGTTATTATCTGCGATGAATGTGTGATCAATGAATAGTTTAAGTACATAAAAGCAGTTTTCTTGCTTCATTCTTTCTCTTTAATGGACAGTTATGGTCCCAGGTTCGATTCCAGTCAAGGGCATGTACATTGGTTGCAGCACATCCCCGGTAGGCAGCTGGTCGATGTTTCTCTCTCATCGACGTTTCTAGCTCTCAATCTCTCTCCCTTCTTCTCTGTAAAAAATCAATAAAATATTTTTTTTAAGATCTTAATATGAAATTTAAAATAAACATTCTGGTAATTTTGATAGAAGACAAGAGGGACATATATGTAGTCATCTTTCATGTCAACAGATCAAAGCCAGTAAACAAAGAACAAGAAGAGACTGAGAAAAATCCACCTGGATCCACACGTTAAAGATGGCAAACAAGTCAAGCGAAGATTCCAGCGGAAGTCACCCATCAGGCCTTGGAGAAGCCCGAGGCTCTGACCTCACATCTGACATGGACTTTGGAGTGGCATGGACACCTCTTGGACACCTCTGGGAGCTTCCATTCTCTCCACTGAGGCAATTCGGCAGAAGAGAAATCGGTTGAGACATAGACGGGGATATTTTTCTATCCACAGCGGGAGGACAGTGAGGACTCAGCAGAAGAGGGAGTAACTGGGACAGATGGGGACATGGACTGAAAGCAAACAATGGCAAGGCCAAGTTCCTGGGCACTGAGTAATTGTTTGTGGGTCATTCAAAACTTCCCCCCAGGCTGAGATACCCTTTTCTTCAAGATCCCATCACTGGTGGTGGAAATTTGTCATAGAGGCAATGTTCTAAAATCTTGAATCCCAGAATAATTTTTTGAAAGCAAATGGCTCAGCTGGGGAATTGGAGCTGTGGAAACAGGTCACAGGCGTCCAGATGGCCCCTGCGCTGACTTTCCTTGGAGGGCTGGAGCCGGCCGCCTTCCCTTCTGGGAAATGGCCCTCCTCAATCTCAAGTTCATTTGGCTTTCCCGATGAGAGGGTTCGATTCAAACAGAAAACAATGCCAAGAACTAAAAATGTCACCATCTAATTAGGGCGAGGGACACTCCAAATAGCCTTTCTTCCCTGATACCATCTGTAGCGTGAACGTGGCTTTTTATAAATCCCCTTACTTTCCCTGGTACCAGAACAATGGCAGTGAAAGTGACTGGCACAGTTCAATGGGCACAGCAAGGGGGAAAATGTGCCCATCACAAAGGAGCAAAGGAAGCAAGGTTGAACAGGCGGTTAGGAGAAGGGTGAGGTCTTCCATATGAAATTTAGTCTGAAAAAGACACTCCCAGCACCTTTATCAGAGCGTTTCACATGGTTTGAACTGCAGTTGGTCTACCCAGTGATCGCCAACCTTTCGGACTTCACAGACCACCAGTGTCTGAGGTCTACTGGTTGGTGGCCTCTGGCTACATGACACGTGACAAGGTTGAAAGGAAGCAAAAAGTGCCTGCAGTTCATGAAGGTTTGGGTGCTTCTGGGTTTTTGGGGGGATGTGCTGTCCCACAGTTTTCCCTACCTCTCCAGCCTGTCCCTGATCCAATAAACATCAAGAAACATTCATCTAAAATCATTTCCACCTATAAAGGAATATATATGGGTATATTTTTTTTTCATTCCCACATATATAGAAATTGCTTGCATCAAAATGCATTATACATATTGGACACGGAACTAAAACGTCAAAACTCAGAATTGTAAGTCTACTTCGAAATGATTCATTTTGAGAAGTGCCATTTTTAATAAACTGCTTTTAAATCAGTAGTTAAAACCACCCCTCCCGTCTCCACAGTTTCTTCAACACAGCAAGCCAGTGCCCTTGGAAACCAACGGGTCAGATACTGACAAATGGCAACGTTTAAAACAGTGCCTGATGCACAGCAAGTATTAAAGACAGTCACGAAGGGACTTTCACTTCCCAGAGCAACACAACCGCACCAGGCTGAGCCCTCACTCTGCCACCCACTGCCCAGGGGACTCTTTCTTCATCCCTGAGCTCATCCTCCCAGGCAATATGATCCCAGGATAGAGACTGGTGGATACTCTAAGCAACATCCCCATCCTCACCCAGGGTCACGTGGGTGAGCCCACAGGCTTCGCACCTGCCATTCCTGCTGCCCCCCACGTGACCATTCCAGGGCTCCACCGTGAAGGTCAGAAGGATGCTCAGTGCTCTAGCCCGGAAATTCTACCATTGTTAGGTGCAGCTTCTCAATTGGTGCAGCACACTGATCCCTAGTGGAAACAGGCACACCACACACAGCACCGTAAGTATAGTTGACTGTATTTATTGAGTGTATGCGTGCACACGTGTGTGTGTGTGTGTGTGTGTGTGTGTGTGTGTGTTCCCTTAGATCACATGTGTCAAACACAAGGCCCACGGGCCAAATCCGTCCCGCCAGGACTTGCAATGTGGCCCGGACTGCGCTGTCATCATTGCACTCCGCTGCATTTCCATCACAATGACAGTTTATGACTGTTCAGTAAACCATTCGGCCCACGATTTAGGCTGGATTTTAGATTTTGGCCCCTTCTCTGATTGAGTTCGACACCCCTACCTTAGATGAATGAGAAAAGTACATTTCCAGGCACAGGCATGTGGCTGTGAATCCAGTACATAAGGGAAATGCTATACAATGCCCTTAAAGGTCTTGGCATATAAGGATTTCCATCAACTTGTACACCTGCCCATAGTCAGTGCCATGTTTTAAAGAAGGCTGCAGCATGGAACTGTAAGGAGGTTTTAACAATAAACTTATTTTATGAAAAGCAAAGGAGGTAGCATTGGCTTCAGGGCTAGCAAATCTTGGGGATCTGGAACATCTCTTTCCCTCGAACAGTGTCCTGTTGTGAAGTCCACCGTAAAATCCCGGCTGCCTCCAATTGGTCTGCCCAGGTGCTCTGCACTGGAGGAGACGAGAGAGGGTGCACTGTGCAATAGCAGGAAAAATACAGGAAAGTGAAAGCGTCTTTTAACACACTAAAAGTAATTTAAGCCGAAGCCAGTTTGGCTCAATGGATAGAGCTTCGGCTTGGGGACTGAAGGGTCCCGGGTTCAATTCCGGTTAAGGGCATGTATTATACCTTGGTTGCGGGCATATCCCCAGTAGGGGGTGTGCAAGAGGCAGCTGATCAATGACTCTCTCTCATCGATGTTTCTAACTCTCTATCTCTCTTCCTTCCTTTCTGTTCAAAATCAATAAAATATTATATATTTTTTAAAAAAGTAATTTAAAGGAAAACAGCACCACCATTTTGATGGGAAAGTTTCTCATTCAACATGTATTCAATTAAATATAAGTTCCTACTATGTGACAAGCATCGTGTTATACTTGAGGTCAATGGGAAGAGATGGCTTTAAATGAAAATTAAATTATTTTAATCCTAAATGATCTCAACTCTTTTGATTTTCCTCTAGTTCTGCAATACTGTTTCAAAAAAACAAAACATGAGGCATATTGTCCTGAAACCACAATTAACTGCCCTAAATATGTCAAATGTCCAGAAGGTCATACTAGCTTGGATCATACCATAAATCAAAAATTATTTTCTTGCTTAAATATATCCCTACTCTCACGTTAGGGCTGTTGTAATTTGCATGTCATACAGTTGACAATTGTTGTTGGCTCTAAGGCATTTACACTGTGGGAAACTGAAAAGAAAAAAAAAAGTTTTTTCAAAAGAAAAAAATCTCTACTAGAGAGTGAAAATTGCAAAACAGGACCTTGGACAAGTTGCTGAAACTCTCGGTGCCTTAGATTTCCCATATGTACAGGGGGCCCATGAGTAACTGCCTATGAGGCTGTTGCCAAGTTGAGAGATATAACTGGACATGCTGTGCTAGCTTTTCCTGCAAACATATGCTGATCTATCTGTTGTTTAAGACAAAAAATAAGACCCTTCTATCCTATCTACTTCCTGGCCCATTTTATATGTTCTATTTAAGAAGAGTAAACATTTGCCGAAACCGGTTTGGCTCAGTGGATAGAGCGTCAGCCTGCAGACTGAAGGGCCCTGGGTTCGATTCCAGTCAAAGGCGTGTACCTTGGTTGCGGGCACATCCCCAGTAGGGAGCGTGCAAGAGGCAGCTGATTGATGATTCTCTCCCATTGATGTTTCTAACTCTATATCTCTCCCTTCCTCTCTGTAAAAAAAAAAAAATCAATAAAATATATATTTTTTTAAAAAAGAAGAGTAAATAGTTAATAAAGTAAGTAAAAGGGTTGCTTATGTTATAAAATCCAACAGAATGTGAGTTCAGTAGCACGCTAATGTTCTCATATGGAAATTGTAGGATTTGGGTCAACATGCTCCATGACTCCTGGACCACATCTCACACTTGAGCAACAGTTTCTTAAACAGAATTTCTTCTGATGTTGCTCCATAACGAACTCCACATGTAAAAAAAAAAAAAAATCAATTTATTTGTTTTTAAGCCATGGAGTCCTGGGCACCAGGAACACTCTGTCCCTCTTTCCTTTAAAGGAGGAAAATGCAGGATTCAGATGCCCAATCATCTACTGAACAAGAAAATAGCAGCATTTATCAGACATGTGCGTGCTCACAGTATCATCGGCTGGCTTCCTATCATCTGTCAGATGGTAATGCGTCAGCGTAACCCAGAAAGCTGGGCAGGGGAACAATATGACATGAGGAGCTCAGAAGTGGCAGATTAGATTCAGAAAGTGAGTTGACGTGCATATCACTTCTATGAGTTAGCTAGGGCTGCATAACAAAATGCCACGGACTGGATGGCTTACACAATGGACATTTATTTGCTCGCAGCTCTGGAGGCTGGAAGTCCAAGAGTAGGGTGCCAAAATGGTCAGGTTCTGGGGAGATCTCACTTTCTTCCTTGCTGTGTGCTCCCACTACTATGTCTCTATTCCTATCAGATGAGTGGCCAATACTTAATGATCACATCGAGCCGAGCGTAAAGGACCATTGAAAAACCCTATCTCCAAATGCAGTCACATTGGTGGTTAAGGCTTTTGAATCTGGGTAGAGGTCACAGTTCAGTCCATGGCATGAAAATGCAAGCCAAGCAGTTTGCCTATAATCCCTGGTGTCTTGGCCATGGACCATGTTGATTCTGTCCCCATCCTGCCCCTGCCCAGTCTGACACAGGGTGGGTTACATCAGCAGAGGGACAGGCAGCTGATGGTATGGTTGCCAGTTGGCATTCTAATGCAACTGGGGCAGGACTAACAGAGCACAGGAGTATCCATACTTCTTGCCAAGATATCTGTACTCTAGCCAAGGATTTCTGCTTTTTGTTTTCTTCCTTTAAAAATTATTTCCTTTTTATTTAAGGATCTCATTTGTACTCATTTATCAGCTCTCATGTGTAAAGCAGGAGCTGGAAAGACATATAATATGTGTGAGAGAGGGTAAAAGAGGAATTGGGGGAAAAATGTTAATATGCGGGGTTGAAGAGTGTCCTCCCTGAATCAATTGCTCCTCCCAGCACCTCCTGGTGTGACCTGAATTGAAAATGGGGTCACTGTAGATGTAATTAGTTAAGATGAGATCATAGGCGGAAGTGGGCCCTGAATCCAAGATGACTAGTGTCCTTGTAAGAAGAGGAGGTGAGACACAGAGACAGGCCCAGAGGGAATATGGTCAGGTGACAACAGCAGCAGTGGTTAGAGTGACGCCTCTTCACGCTAAGGAACACCCAGGATTGCTGGATCCACAAGGAGCTAGGAGAGAGGTATGGACTGAATTCTCCCCTCGAGTCTTCAGAGAGAGCATGGCACGGCTGATGTCCTGATCTTGGACTTCCAGCCTCTGGATCTGCAATGTAGTACGTTTGTTATTTTAAAGTGGGGTTCAAGGTGCTGTTTTAAAGTGTTGTTTACCACCTAATGTGTGACATTTTGGAAACGAATGAATACTATCTAAAAAATGAATAATGCAAAGGCAAATTTGTATTTGGTTGGAGGAGGCAGGAGGGGAGGAGGCAGTGGGGAACAAAT
The DNA here is from genome assembly GCF_014108245.1 of Pipistrellus kuhlii. NCBI lineage: Eukaryota > Metazoa > Chordata > Mammalia > Chiroptera > Vespertilionidae > Pipistrellus > Pipistrellus kuhlii. The sequence goes on from NW_023425515.1 coordinate 2,664,872, forward strand.
AAGCCAGAGAGAGAAGACAGGTCCAGAGTTAGAATCATCTTCATAGACGTGATGGATGAAGCCCTGGGAAAGGGTTGAAATGACCAACAGAGAAAGTTGGTCATTTTAACTTTGAAAAAAGGGAGCGGAGACTGAGTTTTGGGGTTGCTTACAGTTCTAAGCAAGAAAGAAAAGATGCCGAAACCGGTTTGGCTGAGTGGATAGAGCATTGGTCTGCGGACTGGAAGGTCCCAGGTTCGATTTCGGTCAAGGGCATGTACATTGGTTGCGGGCACACCCCCAGTGGGGGGTGTGCAGGAGGCAGCTGGTCGATGTTTCTAACTCTCTATTCCTCTCCTTTCCTCTCTGTGAAAACTCAATAAAATATATTAAAAAAAAAAAAAAAAAAAAGAAAGAAAAGATAAGGAAAGAGTTCGGTGGATAAATGCTCAGAGAGGAGAAAGTCAACCAGGACAATGTACTGTAGTTTGTCACCCCAAGGAAGGCAACTGGCACAGGAGGAAGGTCACTTTGTGCATTCTTCAGGAAGGTCAGAGAGAACTGGCACCAGGAGACAGCCTTGGCATTTGACATTAGGAAGTCCTGGGCGACCTTGAAATTTTAAGTTTCAGTACAATGAAAGAGGCCTAACCCAAATCAGGAGAGGTTAGGAATAGTAGTGGGTATAGACCAGTGGTCAGCAAAATCATTGATCAATAGAGCCAAATATCAACAGTACGATTGAAATTTCTTTTTAAAAAAAAATATATTTTATTGATTTTTTACATAGAGGAAGGGAGAGAGATAGTTAGAAACATTGATGAGAGAAAGAGACATCGACCAGCTGCTTCCTGCACACCCCCTACTAGGCATGTGACCACAACCAAGATACATGCCCTTGACTGGAATCGAACCTGGGACCCTTGAGTCCACAGGCAGGCCGATGCTCTATCCACTAAGCCAAACTGGGTTCAGCTGAAATTTCTTTTGAGAGCCTAATTTTTAAAATTTAAATTTCTTCTAACGCCACTTCTTCAAAATAGACTCCCCCAGGCTGTGGTAGTTTGTGGAAGAGCCACACTCCAGGGGCCAAAGAGCCGCAGTTTGCCGACCACTGGTATAGACTATTCATTTTAAAAAATGTTCCAGAAACAACAACAACAAAACACCAGAGAGAATGAAAAACACACAGTCATACAAAATTTGATAAAGGGAAAGTTTCTTTAAAATCGGGGGACATGAGCACCTGTGTCAGAAGAAACATGGTGATCATTCAAGAGATGATGCCAAAGGCAAGAGGAGAAACTTGAAACAAGATCCCAGAAAACTCCAGGAATCATGACAATGGCATTGGCTGGAAGGAAAGAGGAAGTCTCACCCTGTGGGAAGAAACATGAACATATCTCCAATGTTTGAGGGAGAGCTGAGAGAGCAGATCTCAAACCCACAATACAAAATGATATAATCTTCGAAAGACTAGAGAGTAGATCCAGGAGAGGCTGGGAACGGGGAACTTAAGACTCTGAGGAGGGGCTTGGCCGAGCCACCTTCAACAATACGAAAGGAATCCATAAAATATGAAAAGATCTGGAGAAATAGTGAAGGGCCAGTTACAATTAATTGGCGGGAATGGTCAGTGCACCAATCCCTAGCAATGCCCTTTAGACTGGACTGGCAATTCTACTGGTGATAGGCTACTGAGGAGGGAGGAAATCTAGGTGCTCAGAGCTTCGTCCCCTGTCCCATCTGCCTAGCAGCAAAGCCACAAAAGGCTGACAGTCATTGTGACTCTGGTTGGTGATTTTTCGGGGCTCCAGCCAACAATACATCTTTTGAGGAGGGACTCTCCTCCACTTGGTCCAGCCCAGGGCAATGGAAGCATCAGGATCCCCCTGTAGTCCACAAGTTTATCTCAAATCTTGACTTTGATTCCATGCTGGTCTCTTATTCTTTATGTTTATAATTTAATGTTTATATTAAAATCTTCCTATTAAAGGTTTATGTTTGTAAATATTGGGTTCTGCCTTCTTATTGGATGGCACATTGCCTAAGCAAATTTTGATTCATGATATCTGATTTTAGCTTGATGACAATGATAACATTAATAATGTTATTGTTATCACTGTCTGGTATTATTTTGTGAATGGTCCCGTTATCCTCTCCAACTTTCCTGCTATGAGAGCTCACAGATGAACAAGAGACCAGAAAACGCACCTGGGTCCGGATTATATCTGATTGACTTGGCTGACCATCTGTTTCCTGTGCCTAGAAAGAACCAAATGTCATAGAGAGAGAGAGGAGCGCAGGCAGAAGGGCCCTCCTAGCTGAACATAAAACTAGCTTGACATTTAGGTGAAGCAAAGAAAGAATCGGGTCAATTGTCTGGGGATGTTAAAGGAATTTGGGGTGAGCTCTAACTGAAGGCTAGGAAAATCTGGACATGAGGGGATGAAGTCCTCAAAGTATACAGTGTCTCATTCCCTTGCTCTCTCCAGTATTTCATGCTGGACATATTGAAAATGTGAGTTGAATGAGTGAAAAAATGAGCCATCATCATTGAGGAAACCATTACACCAGAAAGGGTTCACACAGTAGGTCTGGGACTCCTCTCTCTAGAAAGGCCTGTTTGCAAGTCATTGTGCCTAAATACTGCATAGTGCAGACAATACTGTTTTTGCTGGACACCTGCCCTCCTCCTGGAAATCTAAAACTGGTGTACGACAGTCAGAGGGTGCCTGTGTGACCACGCCCCAATTACACCAGTAGGCATCAAGTCTTTACTGAGCCTCAGGTAGGTAGCATCTCACATCGGTTGCCACTGCTTCTTGCTGGGGGCTGTTTCCTGTGTGACGTCATGGGGAGACACTTGGAGGAGTGTGCCTGGTTCCCCTGGATTTCTCCTCCCATCACGTGTTCCCTTTGCTGACTCGCTCTGTGTTCCTTTCCTGTAACAAATCCCTGCCATGAGCATTGTGTGCCGAGTCCTGGGCATGCTCCCGGTGACCCCCAAACCCTCACTCACACACAATGTAAAAGGTCTGTGAGATCCCATGGAAGAGGGGAGACATGACCTGGACAGTCACTGGCTTGACAAATGGAATCTTCACTTCCTGTCATTTTGTTGTGAGGGGAACCAGCACAACCATCTTTCATCCACATGAGGCGGGGGGAAAAGCACTTTTCCAGAGACACATGGCCAATCTGTGCTAGAGCCGCACTTAGGAATCCTGTTCTCCTGGTAACACATGGAGTGGGAAATCAAGGAGTGTTTTAAGTTGACCTTCATTTCATAATAGAAGATGGGGTACACACACACACACACACACACACACACACACACACACACACGGCTCTCCTGAGATCCTCCAGTTATATCTGTCATCACATTTTTCTGAGGTTGTTTTTTGTTGTTTTCTTTTTTAAAATTGTTATGTTAAGATGCCTGTGGCAATGTGTGTGTCTTTCTGTCCCAGCGAATCGGAAGTCAAAACAGATTTTGGCAGGGAACCCTTGTCATCCACAAGGGGAACCCCTGTCATTTACAACGCAGTTTGCGATTGTGAGAAGGGAATGTGTCCTTCCAAAGGCTGACACCTGGTAGGCTTCCGCTTCCTCTGATCTTTCAGGACCTCGTTAGTGGGTTATTTTTGGAATAACTGACGAGCCACTCATCTAACATGACCTTTATTCTCGGAGTCATGAAGAATTTCCCCCAGATCCATAAACAACCCAGTTTTTAATTACTTCCAGGTGGCAGTGGAGTAACACGTTAAAATGAGATTAGTGAGCAACAGATTTAACTGGCAAAAATTGTGATCAATTAGTGACTTTTTTTAAAAAAAAAGAGAGAGACCAAGACCCTCCCTTCCTGTGAACTTTTGTGTGGAATATAGAGGAGTGGGCAAAGTAGGTCTATTGGGCCATTGTCACATTCTGAGTTAATAAAGCTCCTGTAAGAACCATGACCTGCATGTCTTTTTCCATTTAAATGACTGTAAACCTGTGTTGTCACCTATATATCTTTCAGTTACCTCACTCCTCAAAAACAGTAGACTGCATCGCTCTTCCTTTGGATTCCAGTTGTTGCCTACCTCCTGTGCTGAGAGCAATTTCCAGTGGTGGAAATGGGCCTTGTATTTGCAGGAGAGAGAGAGAGAGAGAGAGAGAGAGAGAGAGAGAGAGAGAGAGAGAGAGAGAGAGAGAGAGAGAGAGAGGGAGAGGGGCAGGCAGATAGCAACATGGATGGAATAAATAGAGGGAGGGAGGAAGGAAGATGATCTGTTTCAGTTTTCATTTGTTCTACCAATTTGTTTTTAGTGAGTGTAAAATTTTTCTCTAATTCTGCCACTAATTTTTCTCTAATTCTGCCACAAATTTTTCTCTAATTCTGCCACTCCCTGGTCCTTTTAAACCCGTGACTGCAGGTCTGCTCCTTAAGTCATGTTGATGTTGATCAGATTCCCTTTACTCATCAGCACCTTGAGGACTGCACTGGGCCTTATCGCCATAGCAACCTGAGTGGTTTGCCTTTAAAATGTTCAGTGACTAGGAATAAAATTAAAATATAAGTGCCTTAGGAAGAGGGAGCATGGGCTCGCAGCGCCCTGTGTCACAGTCACACAGCACACAGACGCTGACACACCCACCACGGCATACCATGCTGCCCCAAGAGCTGTGCCCGCCCCCTCCAAAAGACAGTCGACCCATCCAATCTGCTCTCAGTCTAAGTCTGCAGGGTGTGCTTAAGGAAAACATCGCCCAACTGGGTCGACTGTATCTATGATGCATTTATTTCTAATTCTCAAATGCTAATAGATTTTTCTGAATGGACATCTCCCTTCCCAGAAAATCACTTGAGGGTGTGTCTTCCGAAGCATCTTGCCTATGTGCCTGTGACAGCCCTCACACCCTCACAGCACAGTGATCTCTCCCTGGGGCCCCCTAAGAGCAAGCCCTCTCCAAGGGGCGGGGGGAGGGGAATGCTTCTAAAGCACAGGCCCTGCCTTATCTAGGACGGCCAGACCCGAACTCGGCATCCAAGACTCCAACAAGCGTCTCATGTGAAGTGCTAGGCTATGTCCTTTGATATTTAAGGTGGGCAGGAGGTGCTTCTTTTACCCAAAACACAGGAAGAAGAAAAGCATCTGAGGACTTGAACTCATTGATCTTAAGAGGTAAGATCCTCCTTGACTTGTCACTAATAGAGGTGTTCTGATGGGGGAAATTGGGACGGAAATCGGGCCAGGGCTGAAGAAGAAGGCAGATTCCCTGGGAAGAGTACAATGTTTGCTTTCTCTATTTTTTTTCAAATCCAGTTGCCCTTGGGCTGTGTCTTTGATGTTAATGTAGCTAACCCCCCCAGTGAGAGCCTCAGAATTTTATCAGCGAAAACTGACACGGGATGCTGGGTTCTCCCATTGCTGGCCTCCATAATCAGGAAGAAACTCGTACCAGGCCATTGCGTGGAACCCAAACATGAAGCTGTTGTCATTGTTCTTTTCCATGATTGGGTCTTACGTCTCCATTTCCACAGCAAAACCTCCCAAGGCACAGGCCTACCCAAACTACTACATTTTTATTGGACAACATTCATATGCTGATATTGACAAGGATCTCATATTGGCTTGGGAAAGTAGTAAGGATGTCTTTAAAATGAGTATAAACATCATGGCTCATTGTCCTGGCTCATTTCAGGTAGGTGTGAAGGCAGTAAGTCAGGATCTATCATCAAAATTGAGGACATGAGATGGCAGTGTACATCTTTCCTTGTAATACACATTTATGAACCTCCTATTGTCCATTGTTCCAGAGTCTGAGAGTGAAGGTTAACCATGTGGTACCTGGTAGCCCAGGCTAAGGGCCCAGGGGAAGGGCCCAGGGCAAGGGCATAGATGAAGGGCCCAGGGCAAGGGCATAGATGAAGGGCCCAGGTGAAGAATGCAGATAGGTGGCAAAATACAGATAGATAGGAAGACAGCATCAGACCTTAGGAGACTCCTCTTCCACCTGGGAAATTATAGGAATCCTACCTTCAGGCCTATCCTAGCTTGGGCTGCTATAAAAAAATATATACTGGGGCCTCAACAACAGACATTTATTTTTTGACAGTTCTGGAGGGTGGAAGTTCAAGTTCAGGGTGCCAGCATGGCAGGATCTGGTGACAGCCCTTTTCTGGGTTGTAGACAGCAGCCTTCTCAAGTGTCCTCACCTGGTAGATAGAACTCTGGTGTTTCTCCTCCTAAGGAAACTGATCCCATCATGAGGGACCCATCTTCACGAACTAATATAATCTTAATCACTTCCCAAAGGCTCCATCTCCAAATACCATCACATTGTTGGGGAGGTGACACAAACATTCTGTCCATAGCAAGACCATGAGGGTATTCTTCTCAAAGGTCATTTGAAATGAACAAACTTATGTTCTTAATATCAGTGAACTCATGACCTCAGATGACAAGGAGGCACCACTTGATTCCTGAGTCTAGAGTCAGGTCAAGTTCAACCTGCCCTGGGAAGCAGTCAATGAGTGGCCTACTGTGCAATAAGCTAATGAGAGCACCTGCTGGAATGGCTACTGAAACTGCGGTTCACATGGCAACCAAGACAGACACCTGATAGGAACTTCTATCCCTATAAGAACATGACCCTGTCATTTATTTTCTCATCAAAGATGAATGGCGAAACGTAGTAAGACATGCCGATGGAAACTGTTTCACTTCTTTTTATAGGAATACACCATTTTAATTTTTGTAATTCCTGGACAACAAGCACTCATTTACCTTGGCCGAGATTTCCAAAGAGCCCACAACATCTGTATGCGGCCGATGCTCAGCCATTAACACGGGCCTTTGCTGCTCTGGCCTCCCACAAGCTGCTCAGGACCCAGGACCCAGGACCCAGGGGTGGAGCCAGACATCCCAAGGCAGGCGGGCCAGCTCTGCCTGTGCAGGCAGCTTGCACCTGCACAGGCACTTCCTGCCAGGAGCCTGAGAGGAAGCAGCAGCCAAGAACCTCCTGTGCACCACAACCAGCCCTCCACCAGCCTCTCCACTTACTGCCGTAGAATACTCACCCAGGCCAGTGTTCATGGCTCATTTAGCCCATTGCTTTCTAAAGAAGAAAGTGTGTCCCAGCCTGACTCATGGAGGCTGGATGTCTCGGAATCCCAGGAAGAGAGAGGTAGGTGACAGACAATGCCAATGACTCAATCTAAACTAGTTCAACAAAGAGTTACTGGGCTCATTCATTTCTTTACTTAACCTTTTCCCAACCATTTGCTGTGCACACAGCATCAAGGATGTCTCTCCTGGAGCTCACAGCTAACTCAGAAAAAGGTCCTTGGTTTCTGGGACCTCTGTGCTGTTCGAGGTCACCCCCTACAGCCAGACCCAGCAATTCCACTCTGGGAATTCATACAAAGAAAACAGCACCACTAATTCAAACAGGCATTTGTATTGCCATGCTCATTGCAGCATTCTTTACGATAGTCAAGATATGGAAGCAACCTAAGTGTCCACCAATAGATAAAGGGACAAATACCTGGTGCATATACACATTGGAATATTACTCAGCCATAAACATGAATGAAATCTTGCCCTCTGCAACAATATGGATGGACCGAAAGGGTATTGTGCAAAGTGAAATAAGTCAAAGACAAAAATCTTTCATAAGAGTATAGCACTAATTAAAGGTGTCTAAGAAACATATGAACACACACATAACTATATATATAAAACCTGAATTAAAAACCTACACAGAGACTCATATAGATAGAGAACAAACCAATGCTGTCAAAGTGAAGAGTAGTGGTGGAAAGGGAAAAAAAAAATGGTGAAGGGAATTGAGATATACAAACTTCTAATTATAAAACAAATAAGTCATGGGGATGTAATATACAGCACAGGGAATATTGCCAATAGTGTTGTAATAAATATGTAGAGTGACAGTGATCACATCATAAAGTATATAAATTGAATCACTTGGCTGTGCACCTGGAATGAATATAACACTGTATGTAAATTATACACCAGTAAGAAAGTCAATTGGCCATGGGTGTGATTATTTCCTTCTAGACTTCCCACTCTGATCTGTGGATCAGCAGGCTCATCTCTGCACCAATATCACGTGGTCTTGATTACCGCTGCTTTACCATAAACTCTGAAATTAGAGAGTGTAAGTCCTCCAAAAACAAAATAAAATGAATACAAGTGCCTCGCCAACCACTCAGCCCTTGGGGCCCAGAGGAGGGAGGTCCCAGCCAGGCTTGTCCTCTAGGCCTCCCTGCCTCCCTGCCACACTTGGGGTCCTGGCCACAGAGAGAAAAGTAATCCTTCCCCCACCCTAAACCAGCCCAAACTGCTTTATTTACTGTGACCACCGGTGGTTTTTACCATTTGCAATCTCCCGTGCCTTCATCACCTCCTCCCTGAGTGTTTTGGCAGGCTCGCTGTAGAGGCTGATAGCCATAGCATGTCACAGTAGAAGGTTGAATTTCCAGGCTTCCTGAATGCAGCTCATTATATTGCTTTGGGGCCCTGTTCTCAGACTCAACTACTTGAGTATGAAAATAGCTTGCATTCTCACTCTCTGTCTCAATCTCCGTCTGTCTCTATCTATCTATCTATCTATCTATCTATCTATCTATCATCTATCTCTCAATTATCTATCAGCAATCTACCTATCCATCTATCTCTGCCATGTGGAGCCTCTTGAGAATATCCCTGTGTTTAATTAAATGGCTTACTTACAAACAAATGAAAACTTGCTATTAATGTATTCCAAATGAAAGCATGTAATAGGCCCATTTTCTGGATATTTTTGTGAAAGGAGAAAAGCCAGGGGCTTATCCATGATGCATGTTGTTATTTTTTAAATGTTGCCCATGGATGAAGCTCCCATGCCTGACTGAGGAGTGGCCATGGGTCACCAGACCCTATCAGCACGTGTCACCTCTGTATCTGCACGTGTCACCTCTCCACTCACTTGGTATAAAATCCCTTACATTTTATTTAATTAGGTTTGTGTTTAAAGAAAAAAGAGTGTATTCATATAGATCACAGAAAGACACAACCTGCATATGTGTGTAGCACTAAGGTGTCAAAGAAACATATAAACACATACATTATATTATAAAAACCTACACAAAACCTATACAAGATCTATCTATAGATAACTATATAGGTGTATAACACCTTGTGGTAAATACTTTGATTTCTCACCCAGATTTCCAGGTATTCTCTCTTTCCAGGAACATGTCCCATTGAAGTCAGACATGACTATGGGATTTGCTTCACTCTTTTAAGTATGAATAGAAAGTGGTATATGTCACCTCCACATAGAAACAGGTAGAGGCAGTTTGCACTCTCTTTGCTCTCTTGCCCCTCCAAGGCAGACTCTGAGGTTGTTAGGTGGCTTTTATAAGATGGTGGAGATTCCATCAGCGTAGACCCCCGAGTGTGGGAGATTGCAAATATTGCCCAAACTCCCCCTCCCTGACCCCACAGGATCTGACTCTGGGCTCAGCCAGATGAACTTGTTACATAAAATCTTCCCATCTGCCTCCAAGAAACCAAAACAACCTCTAAAGAGAAGCAATTAGAACCATTAACAAGCAAAATTAGCAAACAGAAGTACACAGGTGAGTCTCTATCCTGATTATTGCAATGGTTTCCAGTTCTTAAGCATATTATGTCTGTCATACTCTACCAAATAGGATCATGAATCCTATTTGGTAGAGTATGAAGTGTGAGGAACTTCAAATTCACTGTAAAGATGATATTAAGAAATGCTGAAACATCTCTTACATTCTAGTTTACTGTGATATACTTTAAAGGCCAAAGATTTAATTTTTGATTTGGACTTTTTAATGATTTGATATTTTTCATTGTTCTCATATAGTAACCTATATTGTCTAGCAGGTCAATAAGCTGATAAACAGAAATGCTTTGTCACCATGAGAGTTAGTTCCAATTTCTTCTCTTTGTAAATTGTCAAAATTTTGACAGTATTCAAGGATTACATTCAAATGTGTATGCACAAACGTGCATACACATATATGACATAAGGAGAGCAATTGTTTATAACCCATTGTCCCACATTCAGTGCCCAACACAGCTGTTTGCCAAAATCAGCCAACAGTCACCCTCCAACCATGTGCAAACCAGGAAACTGAGGCTCGTGCCCACATGGTCTTTCTGGGTAAGTAGTATGGAGCAAGGACTCAACTCAAAAGCTGCCATGGAAAAAGTAGCCCTCCTTTTTAGAAGCCAGATTTCCACTGTCTCATTGGTGGACACCAAAATAAGCCAAGAAATTATATGCAAATAGACATATTTCAGTGCTGGGTAGATATTCCAGCTAGAATCTTCAAGAATGAGGCCCGTGATACCACATCACTCAAAGACTTCCGATAGGGTCAAAACGGCGGAAAATCAGAGCTTCATTTTCTGGTTTTCCATTTCAGACTATCTGTCCTCAATCTACCACCGAGGCCTCTCACAGACACAATAATCCTACCTCCCTATTTCCAGCTGCATAAATAAAAACACGATTTTCTCATAAAACACCACCTATAGCGTATCGTGCAAGTAACTAATTTTGATCCGTTCAGTCAATCACTGAAGAATATCTGACCAGAGCCACGTAAACCAAGATGAGATGCTGATGCCGCATTTACCGGCGAAACAGCATCAGCCTTAAGTGCACTCGTTCTCGATTACGATGAGCGCGTGGGAAGAGGCCCCACTCGTGTGTGAAACCCCCGGGAGAAGGAAGCCTACCTGAGATGAGTGAAACAGTGTCTTTCTCCCATGAGACGACGGTGATGTACGCCTCCACCGAGGAGGGGATAATGCACTTGAAGACCGCGACATTGCCTCTCATGGTTTTCTGGTCCTCCACACGGACTGTATAGGGCTCCCGTAAAACTGCAAGACAGGAAGGGGACCGGTAACACACAGAGACCACCTCCTTCTGAGAGCATCTCATCCGGGCGTATACCCTGTATCTCATGCATAGGAATTGCATCAGCTGAAACTGGTTTGGCTCAATGGATAGAGCATTGGACTGCAGACTGAAAAGTCCTGGGTTCGATTCCGGTCAAGGGCATGTACCTTGGTTGCAGGCACATCCCCAGTAGGGGGTGTGCAAGAGGCAGCTGATCGATGATTCTCTCGCATCAATGTTTCTAACACTCTATCCCTCTCTCTTCCTCTCTGTAAAAAATCAATAAAATATATATTTTAAAAATTTCATCAGAGAGATTTATCAGGGGGAAATTTAAACAAGCTACATTTGACGTCTTAAAGACGTTCATTCATTAACAATAAGTTACCCAAAGACAAAAGGGCAAGGGTACACCTAAACAGAGTTCATCTTCCCAAAGGCAGCTCAGTGTGGGAAGTAGCATCATGATGATAGAAAATGGCTCTCCATGTTCTTTGAGGACCAAGAACAAAATTTCAGACTATAAAGAGAATTTTAAAATCCAAGGAAGGCAACCTCTCCTGGAAATCCTTGAAAACTATACAACAATTAAAAGAACTCTTCATGAATGACATTTTAATGATAGTTGCAAAGCAGTTTGGGAAACAATGGTCCTGCTGCCCATCATGGAGGGAAGGATACTGATGAGGGAGCCTGACCGAACCCACAATAGGAGGCTCCCGGTCAGTGCTCAAAGGGACTTGCATGGATAAAGTGTCTGGGTTCAAAGTTGAGCCCTTCCACTCTTGCCGGCTACATACTAGGGATTTAGATGAAAACATCTACCACAAGGGATGGTTGTAATGACTTGAGATTGTGGATAAAGCACTCAGCACAGGCTTGGGTAAAGCTACACAAATCCACGCCATGTCCGTGGAAGACCTCTGGGTCCAGGACAAGGACACATGCATGTGTCTCACACAGGTTACCCCTCACGCCAGCCCTGTAGATATGGGAAGGGCTTACTTCCCAAGTGGTTCATTGTCCTCCAATTTGAAATGAAGGTGTTGGTCCAGGAAGAGCTTCAAGGTCTGGATTTTCTAAATCTTTGACTTTCTAGGATTACCCAGATCTCTTAACGTTTTAGTCATTTATTGGAAAATATGTGGCAAGAAGACTAGCATGAAATTAATTTCAAAACATTAACATATCAACATACATAGGAATTGTTTCAAAAGGGAACTGTCCCTTGGGCAGAGGTAAATGATGCCGCCTTGTTTTCACTTCCTTTTCTCACTCCTTTTCTTCTTTGTTCTGGATTGTTTTTTTAATGAGTCCACTGTTTCTGCTTTGTTGGTTTGTTAGCCATAACTCCCTGCTGGCTTATTTCAGTGGTTGCTTTTCGTGGTACCCATCTGTAACACCATCATTTCTATTCAGGTGATGCTATACCACTTCCCATAGAATAATATTGTACTTCTATGTCTACTCCAGGCCTTAATGCTCCGGGCCTCATTTTCTTTGTACATATGTTACAATCCCGATAAGACACTGCTATTATTTTGTTCAATTATTTTTCTAAAGGATTTTAAATTTAACAGGGGGGGTTATTTACCCATGTAGTTAACTACTTTTTTCATTATTCTTCTTTGAGTGTGCTCCATCAGGTATCTTTTCTTCTTATTGCAGGACGTTTTTTTCTAGAGATAACTAGTAGGGCAAGTCTTCCAGCTGTGTGTGCCTAACGCCGGTATTTCACCTTTATTTTGGAAAGATTCCTGCGTGCAGATTTCTGGATTCACAGACCCTTTACTTCCAGAACTTCAGAGATGCAGCCTCACGGTGTTCACTGATTCTGCCGGAGTCTCTCATCATCTTGCCCTTTGTTCCTCTCTGTGTGATGGGTCTCTTTCTCTGGCTGTTTCTAACATTCTCCCTTTCTCATTGGTCCCGAGCAATGTCATTATGATGCACCCCGGTGTGTTTTTCTTCATGTACTTTATGCTTAGGTCTCCTGGGCCCAAGGGATCTGTGAGTTTATAGTTTTCCTCAAATTTGGAACATGTTGGCCAGTATTTAAACTTATTTTTTTATTATTACCTGTTTCTCTGGGGAGTCTATTTGTATAGTAAGATTATTTGATGTAGTTTTCAAATTTTTGGAATAAACATTTTTTTTTTTTTTCCGACCGAGGGAAACTCGAAGCAGAAATGGCAGATCCACACATACCAGCTTAGCTTGTGAAGTTCCAGGTTTCTCTGTAAGTTTTTCTCTGTTGCCTACATATATGGTTTTCATGACACAGTAAGTTTTTTTCAGCCTTCCAGGTGGAAGGCCTTTACTCAAGCCCCCTGTCGTCTGATGCAGAGGTCTCTACATCAACTTCACGTGCTTGGTTTGATTTATTCATTTGGGATATAGGTTTTCATCTCTCTTGGTGAAAGCCAATCTTCTTCCCTTTTTACGTGCATTTTTATGCAGGTCTTGGCGTTCAGGGGCAGGTCATGAAAACCAAAATGCAGCTGGACATGACTGGCGGGCGGGACGGGTCGCAGTCTGAGGCTGGGCTGCTATGTCCCGGAGGCCACAGGCACAGGCACTGGGGAGCGGCTCGGGTTGTGGTGTCTGAGGGTCAGGCCTCCTCCCCTGCCCAGAGAGGATGCCCAAGCTGCTGCCCCTGCTCCCCGGGACAGAAGACAGCGGTCAAGGTCATGTTTGCTTTGCCCTACCATTATGTCGAGTCACCTCTCAGCATTTGAAAGGCCAGACTTAAAGAAAATTAAAGTGCTGTTCGCTAACTGGCGTCTAGCTGTGTGTTTGTTTTTTCAGGGTTTGGTGAAATCGTGAGAATGACACACTGTGTCCCGGATGGATAACTTTTAAAGTCTGCAAATCAGAGACCATGTTCCCGAGTTGACTTGTAGCGATGCCAATTTTAGAAAGACACAATTATGATGCTGAAGAGAAAAACCAATGGAAGGCTTATTCACTGACAGCATTCCAGCAACAGGTGACACTGTAAAACATGTTAACAGCGCCTTTTTTATTTCCCGTTAAATGCGAGAATGTGAGACAGAGTCTGCTTCACTTACAATACACATCGTGGCAATGGTTTTGTTCCAGTACAATCCTTTGCCTTCTTTTCTCTGTCTCCTCCTTGGTCTCTCCACTGCCCGCCTCTGGGATGGAGTGTGGGGAGAAAAGGGGCAAAGAGGGGGGCAGAAAGCCAGCACCCTGGGTTTGAGGCACTGGAAGTTTGAGTTAGAGTACCAATGAGTCAAAATGCAATAAATGTGGGGTACGGCTTAGACCTCACCGAAGTAATGTCTCTGAGCCCAGCTTTTAGCTCCAGCATGTGAGACATTCTGAAACCAACAGGGGCTCTGGCAGCTGAAAGAAGCCATCAGCAGTCTCCAATTGAGTGTTTTCTGCTTCTCAGCTGATGGTGTTTTTGCTTTTCTCTCCTGAATTTTTCACAATATCCCCAGCAAATGTCACAGTGCCTGAAATAGAGGCCACCTTTTCCATTGTCAATGTTGACCCGACTTCCTTCCTTTGTCCGTGTCTGACTCCTCCATCAGGGCGAGAGCTCCATGAGAGTAGATACCATTTCTTTCCTCCCACCTACTCCGTGCACCCAGCAAAGTGCCGGAACATAACAGAAGCTTGAGAAAATATTTGCTGAGTGAGCGCACTCAAATTAACCCAGGCATTGTGCTGTAAACTTAACTTGACTTTCACGGAAGTTTTTCCCTGATTTCCCAGTGTCCAAGGATTTACAAGAACAGAGTTGTAAGAGTTTGCAAATGCACTGAACATGTTTCTTTGCATGTTGTTCAAAGGGTAAAAATGCAGAAAGAAAATAGAGACACCTCAGCAAGAAAAGGCGAAAGGGGATTGTGTGCAAGCACCTGCATATTTGATCACTGAGGGTGAGAACCAACCATTTCCATGTTTTTCCCAGCAATGTCAGACACTCTGAAGTCCAGTCAAGAGACACTCTCAGAGGAGCCCTTGGCACTGTCAGGAAGGACGGGGTTTTCACTGACCCCCAGCTGATGGAGCTTGAATGCCACTGGTCCACCCCTGCAGGCAAGAAGGAATCCACTCACCCTAGCTTGTTTGGCTCAGTGGATAGAGCGTCAGCCTGCAGACTGAAGGGTCCCAGGTTCGGTTCTGGTCAAGGGCATGTACCTTGATTATGGGCACATCCCCAGTAAGGGGGTGTGCAGGAGGCAGCTGATCGATGTTTCTCTCTCATCGATGTTTCTAACTCTCTATCCCTCTCCCTTCCTCTCTGTAAAAAATCAATAAAACATTAAAAGAAGAAGGAGGAGGAGGAGGAGGAAGAGGAGGAGGAGGAGGAGGAGGAGGAGGAGAAGGAGGAGGAGGAGGAACCCGCTCTACTCACCAGCCTTGATGTGGACATCCTGACTTCTAATTTTCCCTGAAGGATTTTCAGCTGTGCAATAGTAAGTATTGTCATGGATTAAGGTACTAAAGCTCGAAGGAGGGAAGGGGAAAATTTGGAGAGTGCCGTTGGGGTGGACGTGGCGGATCCCGGGGACATCGTAGATCTCCTCGCCCGTCGCCAGGTACCATCGGAGAGACACAGGAGGGATGCCGGCGGCCGGGCAGGGCACCAGGGTCCCCGTGGTGCTCGCGAACACTACCTCTTGCACAGATGCATTGACAAAGTAGAGGCTGGAGTGGAGGTCCTCACTGAAAACTGGAAGACAACACAAGGATCAGTCAGTCACCGCTCCGGCTCCTTCGGAACTTGACTTTCAGTCAGCCCGGCCTCAGGGGGTTCTTTTGACACATGATTGCAGGGTTTGACTAACACTAAATCATTCACAAATGCCCAACCTGATGCAGGCAGAGAGGCTGTCCTGCAAAGTGACCTCCATCCGGCTGACATGGCTCAGAGGTTGAGCATTGACTATGAACCAGAAGGTCACGGTTTGATTCCCCATCAGGGCACAGGCCTGGGTTGAGGGCTTGACCCCAGAGTGGGGCGTGCAGGAGGCAGCCCATCCATGATTCTCTCTCATCACTGATGTTCCTATCTCTCTCTCCTCTTCCTTCCTCTCTGAAATCAATACAAATTTATTTAAAAAAAAAAAAAAAAAAAGTAAGGTCCATCCTCATTTCATATTTTTACACAAACAGAAGTTTCCCGGGTCTTAACTTTGATGTTTACTTTTAAGCCCCATGCCCTATGCCCTATGCCCTACTCTATATTCATGGTAGAGACCACTCTCAGAATTGACATTATGCATTTTGGCATTCATTTTTGATCTGTCTCCCTCTGGAACATACACCCCATGAGAACAATGCACTGATCTGCTGACACTATTGCCTGGACAGAGAATCCAAAATCCAGTCACATGCTAAGTAAGGAGAAGCTAAGTGAAGGCGTGACCAGATCCAGGGGCTAGGACCAGATTGTGCTGGTGGGTAGTTACGCTGAAGGCCACTTTTGAATGAAATTAGTCAAAATTTTTTTAATTAAAATTGAAGATCATATGCAAAGCATTTAAAAAAATGGTTTTCTGGAAATAGTGTCCCATCAACAATGCATTTTTAAAAAATGGAAACTAGGTAGCCACAATAAAGAGAACTTTGACGAAGGCATCCTTTAACTCCATCAAGTTATGGCAGTTTTTCTTTACATTTTTATATTTCCTTTTCTGGTCCATCTGCATTTCTTGCCTCTACAATTATCCTACATTTCTTACTTACATAATTATACTATCCTATAAATTGCTTACATAAAATATGCAATTGTTACGGGCTGCTTTGTTCTCTGAACACTATTTCATATACATCATTTCATCTCTCTATGCGCACTTCAGAAGTAAATATTAGCAGATGGGCATTTTATGTAACATGGTTTTCCAAACTATTTTCCCGGTCTTGGTTATTTACATGTTTCTGTTTTCATTGCTGTGAACAAAATGTCTGCACACCTGTTCGCACACCTTTGGCTTTTTAACTTATTTACTGTATGCGCGTCGCACTCAGCAACGCATAGCTGTGGAGTGTCATTTCTGTGAAGAAAGGCAACTCAATATCTAAGACCCTCGATTTAAACAGAATATTTATAAATGCCACACAGGTTTATTTCACAGACACCTGTTTTTATGACTCTAAAAAGGAGTGCACACCCAGTCACATCTTCCCAGGCCACCGAAGGGGCCGTGGAGACTGGGAACTACCCTCATGGGCGGCCAGGGGGCTCACGCTGACTGAGCACCTAGGGCGTAGCGGGCAGTGCTAGGGACTCGAAGTATCATTTCATTTACTCTGTGAACGGTTCTGCCAGCCCAGTGTGGGCTCCTCTCTCAGGAGGATAATTTGGAGAGTCAGAGGGGTAATAGCTTGACCCAGGATGCAGGACTAAGTGGTTGATGAAGATTTCGTTTCATGATATGGCTGCCTTATTCTGCAAAGCCGAGTCTTGGGGAAGCAGCATGCATGAGCTCTAGAATCCTCCAAATGTGGTGTCTCGCCTGAACACCCCAGCCTCCTCCTGGGCTCTCTCCTGCACTGACCAGGAGTTTGTCCCCTGAGGTCGGGGCTCACTCTGGACTGGGGAAGCGGAGGAGCCCCCATTTGTGCAGAGATGGTGGAGAGAGTGCACTTTATAAAAGTAGTAGATTTACTCAGAGAAGACAGGGTGTCCCACAAGCAGTAACAGATAGTTTCCTCTTCCAGCAATAACTGGAGTTTTTAGCAATGCTCCGCAAAGCAGAATATAAAAATTACCATTAATTAAGAGGTTGGTTCAGATCGGAAGCATGGGTGTGATTTTATATTTGAGTTTTCTAGGAAACTGACATCACTCCAAACAAACTGTTAGGAACAAGGTAGCTGTCACTCTTCAGGGCTAATTAATTCCACCCAGATTCTCTTTCTTTTCCCTGCCACAGTACTCTTCTGTCGACTGAATATATTTTAATTTATTCTTTTATATCATAAAAGTAGTCCCGTTTCCCGGCGGGGGCACATATGGCTGAGCTTAGATTTATGAACCAGGAGGTCACAGTTTGATTCCTGGTCTGGTCAAAAGCTCAGGTTGCGGGCTCTGTCCCCTGTGGGGGGTGTGCAGGAGGCAGCTGATCAATTATTATCTCTCATCATTGATGTTTCTCTCTCTCTCTCTTCCTTTCTGAAATTAATATATTTATAGATACATATAGATAGATATAGATATAGATATAGATATAGATATAGATATAGATATAATTTTTTAAAGTAGCCCTGTTAAGAATGAGACTTGAAAAAATGTGAATGTATATAAGATATATTTATAAATTAAATGTATAATTTCCTATTGTAAACCACATTCCAAGAGCCAGCTTGTGAAATTACTTAAAGGACTATGATGGGAAAAATGCAAAATAAATGTTTAATCCTTATGGTTAAAAAGATAATTAACCTCTGGGGATTGCCATCACTTCTCCTGACATTTTAAAAAGGTATTTCATGTTAGTCTTTCTATTTCACACCATTGGGTTCCACAATGGAACATAAACACAATCTCTAAAATACACATCACTTGGCCACAGGCAAGAAAAAAAAATCACACACACACACACACACACACACACACACACACACACACACAAACTATATCCCAACAGCTTTCGTTTCTCCCATCTAAGGGCGCATCCATCTGCTTAAATAACAGCACTTCGCTGTACAGAGTGCCGTGCATGCTTTAAGTACAGTGACAGTGACGTTTGCTCCCTCCAGGAAATGCACAGGCAATCTGGACGTGAATTGTGTGTGTGTGCAAGTTGCTTAACGAAACGGCCATCTCTCAAGAGAAAGCCAAAGAAAACACTGGAATAACCTGCTGTCTGTCAGGGTGTGGACACCAGGGACTGGGAGGGGCTGAAGAAGGGGCTGTAGGGTTACACTATTGGCAGATTTCTCTGTATTTTGTATCATTACAACAGATGGCACCACCAAAGCTCCAGTGACAACAGGAAGAAGAATGTTATGCTAAAAGGAAAAACAAGTCAATATTGCTTCCTTTAAAATTCAAATTTGGCGCAAAGAAGGGATGAGGCGAAGAGGGCACAGGAAGCGAGGACAGGATCATTCATTTGTGCAACAACCTCCACTGAGCACTTGGCACATGTTGGGCCATGTGCGAGTCCCAGTAACGCAAGTGTGCATGAGTCACGGTCCTGCTCTCTAGGAACGTCTGGTCTCAGGGGCCATGGCTGGCAGAAGATCAGTGATAATTGGTTGGCTGTGTATTGACACAGAATTATTCACAACATGGTACGGGAGCCTAAGAGGCAGAGACACTAACCCAACGTGGGGACATGAGGAAAGCTTTCCAGAGGTCAGAGGGAAGGAGATTCTAGGCAGAGGGCATGGAAATGTTAGGACAGGGAGTTGTCCCAGGAAGGAGAGAAGGGAGAAGATACTGGCTAGCGGGGATCTCAGGGCGGATCTAACAGGGATGCATGCGTTCAGAGAGGGAGTGTGAGCTTCTTACACTCGCTCAGTTATTCCATGCATCATTACTCAGCATCTACTAATTACCTGGCACGGTGCCAAGGCCTGGGACACACTAACAGCCACGGCTTACAGGGTCATCTCCAGGAGCCCACAGTTCACACGCTCATTGTCAAGTCTAGATCCTAAGGGTGTCAAATCGCATGCAAAAAGCAGGTGCTTTATTCCGCAGGCAGCGGGGAGTCCCATGCATAGGTATTTTCCTAAGAGAAATGAATGCGTGTCTACCCAAGAACTTGTACTCAAATGGTTAAAGCAGCATTGTTTATAATCATCAAATGTGCACAGTACTCGAGTTTCTCCATCAAATGAAAACGGATAAACAAAATCTGGTGTATATATATCCACACAATGGAATGTTACTCAGCAAAAGAGAAATGAATTACTGGTACATGCTTTAAACCTGACTGACCCTTTATAGCCTTATGCTAAGCCAAAAGAAAGCTAATCATAACAAGTACATCCTATATGATTACATCCATATCAAATTTCCAGAACAGGAAATCACATGGAGACAGAAAGGGGATGCCTGGTTTACTTAGGGCTAGAGATGAGAGTGAGAGGGCAGGGGAAGGATGAATTAGCTAAAGAATGAAAAGAGTCCTTTTGAGGTGATTAAAATGGTCTGAACTCGACTGTGGTGACGTATGTATATATCTGAAAATTTACTAAAAACCAATAAATTGTTCAAATGAGTGAATTTTGTTGAATATAAACTATCCTGTATAATAAAGATGTAATATGCAAATGGTCATTACGCCGTGAAATGTAACAACTCACTGCGTAATGACTGGATCAGGATAATCAGGATGGTGGGACAGTGAGCTACAGGAGGGGGCAGGTTAGTGGGCAGAGAGCTACAGGAGGATGACAGTGAGCTACTGGTGTGCTACTGGTGCATGGATTCGTGTGCAAGGCTACTAGTATCTCAATAAAGTTATTTGAAAACATAGAGAAGCAATGCACGTTTTGACACAGAACAAGCAATTTCCCAGATTGTAGTTTTACAAGGGAAATACCGGCGCATAAGGAGTGAAGACTGCAGGAAGGAAGTCAGAGTAGGCAGCAGTGGGTGGCCTAGACCTCCCTGGGCACTGATGATGTGAAGGGAGGAGAAAGCCTAACTACAGAGATGTGTCTGCTATGATCCTACCAGAATTTGTGGTCAGGGATACAGAAGTGATGAGAGTGAGGACAAGGAAAAAACCATTGGGATCCTAATTTAACACTTGCATACCTGACTACACAGCTGCACCATGAATGAAAACAGAGAACATACAGGTGGGGCTGAGTGAGCAGAGGAAACAGCAATGCCAGTTTTACTAAGGTTAAGAAGACACTGGTGTGGGGTCTCCCACTAAGAAGCTGGAAATAGGGGTCCAATATCCTAGAGAGAGACTGGACATAAAGGAAGCTGACACCCATCACTGGGTGACATGTACCGAGAAGAAAGTAAAGAACAAGGAGACACAGAGCCCAGAGATGGATTCTCGGGGACTGTTAATATGTAAAAGTCAAGCAAAAAAAATTTGGCCAAGGAACTCGTGCAAGTCAATAAGACAAAAAGATAATCTAATAAAAATGGGCAAGAGACTTGGGCAGTCACTTCCCAAAGGCCAATAGATAAGTGATCAATAAGCACACGGAGGAGCATTCAATGTCACTGTCATCAGGGAAATGCAAATTAAAAGCAGGAGTTACCACTATTACACACCCATTTCAATGACTAAAATAGAAAAGAGAATATACTGAGTGTCTCAAGGATATACCAGTAGAGCAACAGGAGTCTCATAAGTTGCTGGAGGGCTTGTAAATTGGTCATCATTGTGGAAAACTGTTCCCCAGCAGCTATAAAACCTGAAAATATGCATTCCCTATGACTCAACAGTTCAACTCCCAGATCTTCAACCAACATGCGCTCACAGAAAAAGACACATTGGTGTATTCATAGCAGTACTATTTATAAGAGCTCCAAAGTGAAAATCACTAAAATATTCATCAATAATAAGATATAACAATATATTGTGATATATTTGCACATCGGATCACTATATACAATAACAATAAAAATAAACAATCTACAAAACCATATTGTGAATCCATAACCTTAATGTTGAAGGAAATCAAACAAACACAGTAAGAATGTATACCATATTATTTCATTTATATCAAGCATAAAAATAGGAATAACTAGTCTATGATGTTGAGAGTCAGGATAATGGTTACCATTTGGGGGGGAGGGGGTGCACAGAAAATGGAAAGGGCATGAGGGGGCACCAGGCTGCTGGCTGTGTTCATTTTCTTGTTCACACTGATGTGTTCAGCTGATGAGGATTTCATTGGAGCTGTACACGGGGATGTAGTTAGTTGCACACTTTATGGATATATTTTATATTTCAATGTAAAAATTACATATTTTAAAGGAATGGGAAAAGAAAGAAGCATCATAAAGATAAAACAATTTAGTAGCTCCAATCCTAGAGAGAATGATGCCTTAAAACAAAAGGATGGCATTTGGGGACATTAACTGGTGGTTTTCAAGTGTCAATTGCTTCAGGGAGATCAGAAAACAGGAGAACTGAGACCATTAGATTTGCAAATAGGGTATATTCATTTTGAAGGGAAATGCCACCTAGGACTTTTCCTGATTTTATAGGAATATGCAAGTAGCTATGCTTAGTAAAATAAACTTCTTTGATAAAGGTCTTCCAAAATGAAAGGAAATAGAACTTAGCCTTAGGCAAACATTAACTGGAAAGCATAATCCTTAGCTGATTCTAAGACTCCAAAATATATTTTGTATTTGAATAAATGCCCTGAAATTTAGTGTCATTTTGACCAAATCTGAAAGTAGATGAATGGATAGTCTAATAATGATTTAGAAAGCATTCCAAAATATTATAAAATAATTCTAAATTAGATTATAAAAAATGTAGCAATTGTGCATTTAACACTAATATTTTTTCAATAGTTATAATTATTCCTCAGCATTGAAGCAATGATGCAACTGTGCTCCTTAATAAGAATTTGATAAAACTTCACAATGACACAGAACTGAGAAATAAGAAATTCTGTCTTTGTCCATAATAAAACAATAAAAACAACAACAAAGGATGGATTTATCTTCCTATGTTTAAACATTCAGGCAATATGGAACAGTGAGCTATGAAAGAAGGAAACAAATGAGGTAGGGCCTTCTAAGGCCCAGCTTACTTCCTGGAGAGAGTCTCCATGTCATTTTAAAAGGAAACCTAAATGGAGCGTGGGATTTCTGAGAAGAGTAAACAAACTGTGAGCCTTGGGGGAGCCAAGGCCACTAGACCTATAGGACAGAGAGAGGGAGCTCCGGAGATCTGAAGAAGGTGCCCTTTGATGAGTCTACCGATATTGGCACATGCTGGAGAGCACTACCAAGGCTGGATCGGAGACACCACAAAGAAGTGGGTGGAAAGTCCCTGAGCTTTCAGATGGGAGAGACTAGTTCATGCTCCGCCAGACAAAGGAGAAAGAACTAATATATACAGCATCAGACGGAACTCTCAGAGGCAATCACCACAATAGTGAGGCCTGAAATAGTCAAGACACTTAACAGGAATCCCAGAAGGATTAAATTGACCCCAAGTAACTTAACTGCACAACAAATACTAGTTAATCAAAAACAACAAATTCAATAATCAATAATCTAACATTTACAATACCTTACACCCAGTAAGATATTGGACACAAGCAGGAAAATAGGCACTAATGACAAGATTCAATTCATTCAACAGAAACAGACACAGAAATGACAGATGACAGAACTAACAGACATTGGAATTAAAATACCTGTTATAAATTTTCTCCCAATATGTTTTAAAAAGTAAGGAAATATGTAAAGGTCATATGGATGAGGGCTGGGGGGGTGGGGGGGAGGGAGGAGGGGAGAGGAAGGATATAAAAATAGCCAAAATGGAACTTCTTGAGATTAAAAATATAATATATGGATTTTTTTTTAAGTGAGCAAGTAAAATTAACAACACATTAGACCTGGCAGAAAAAGAAAAATCAATGAACCAAAAGACAAAATAATAGAAAAATAGAAACTAGTCAAACTGTAAAACAAAGAAAAAGGCTCAAAGATAATAAACATTAAGTCAGTGAGATATGAAATGATATTGTGTGACCAAATATATATGTATTTGGAGTTCACGAAGGTGGAAGTCAGACAATGTTTTGTTTTTTTTTAATTAATATCCAAAATTTTCAAAATGTAATAAAAACCGGAATCCTTCAAAAGAACATAAATTCACTGAACACAAAACAGAAGAAACATGAAAAAATCAATTCATGACACATTAGAATTAAATTGCTGAGTGTCAGTGATAAAGAGAAAGATCTTGAGGGTAGCCAGATTTTTTAAAAGTACACATCATACACAGAGAAACAATGAATGATTGAGACTTATCTGAAACAATGCAATCTAGAAGACAGTAGAGAGAAAAACTAAAGAATTATTTAAAAAGAAAAAATACTTACCTACCAACCTAAAATGCTATGCTCAACAAAATATTTCATAAATGAAGGTGAAATAATAATGAATTTTCAAACATTTGAAAGCTAAGAGAATTCATTGACAGTAGGCCAGAAACACAAGAAATGCTGAAGGAAGTCGATATTTCAGGTAGAAAGAAAATTATGCCAGGTAGATATTTGTGATTTCACAAAAGAAATTAAGAATGTCAATAAATGATAGGTATGTGGGTAGATTAAAAAAAAAAAAACAAGCCGGTACTGGTTTGGCTCAGTGGATAGAGCATCAGCCTGCGGACTGAAAGGTCCCAGGTTCAATTCCGGTCAAGGGCATGTACCTTGGTTGCGGGCACATCCCCAGTGGGGAGTGTGCAAGAGGCAGCTGATCAATAATTCTCTCTCATCGATGTTTCTATTATAACTCTCTATCACTCTCTCTTCCTCTCTGTAAAAAACATCAATAACATATATTAAAAAAAAAAAAACAGACACCATTTCCTTATTTTAAAAAATCATCAAAAAACAATTTACTATTTAAAGCAAAAATGATAATAATGTATTGTGGGGTTTACAACATACACAGAGAGAAAATGAATAACATTAGATGACAACCTACTTTTATGGGTTTCTTCTACTAAATGTTGTATTATAATATTATTTGAAAGTAGGCCATATTAGTTCAAAAATGTATATTGTAAACCATAAAGCAACCACTTTTTTAAAAATCCAAAAGCAAAACAAACTTGGAAATTAACCTATTTTTGTAGATAATGTGACCATTAAAAAATACTCCAATAATCCAACAGGAAATAAGACAAGAAGAAAATCAGAGAATAGATGGAATAAATAGGGAACAATTATCAAGACGTTATATTTAAACCTAACTAATGTTCACATTAAATATAAATGGCCAAAGCACACCAATTAAAAGTTAAGCTGTCAGAATGGATAAAAAAAAATCAAGACCTAACTATATGTTATCCAGAAGAAACCCATTATAAATATATTTTTAATTGGGTAGGTTAAAAATAAAAGTATAGAAAACTACATCATGCTAACACTACCTTAAAAAAAGCTTGAGTGGCTGTATAACTATCAAAGTAGATTTCAGGAATAGGAATAAGTACCAGAATGCTGGCTTCCTAATAATAAATCCAACTCATCAAGATGACCATCCTACATGTTTATGTACCTAACAAGAGAACATCAAAGCAGAGAGCACTGAGCACTGGGATTCTTTCTAATTGCCATTGAGGTTATAACAATGTTTCCTGTTGAGTATTAACCTGACTTCTTATATTTCTATGTTAATAAATTGGCATACAGCCGAAACCGGTTTGGCTCAGCAGTAGAGAGTCGGTCTGCAGACTGAAAGGTCCCAGGTTTGATTCCAGTCAAGGGCATGTACATTGGTTGCGGGCACATCCCCAGTGGGGGGTGTGCAAGAAGCAGCTGGTCGATGTTTCTCTCTCATCGACGTTCCTAGCTCTCTATCCCTCTCTCTTCCTCTCTGTAAAAAATCAATAAAATACAATATATATTTAAAAAATAAATAAATAAATTGGCCTACAAAAAATTGAATCTTATCTCCCATGCCTATGGCTGGGTTACTAGGCTCCATCCATATTGGTCTCCTCAAGGCCTTGGTAGAGACCTCATTTTTGAACTCTGGCAGCTAGGTAGAGACCTCAGCAGAGCAAGAGGTCTCCAGACCCTCTCCTATCTCATGGCCTGCAAAAATACTGGACTCTTTGCTGAGAAACTTCATCATCCTTTGCCTAATTCTACTAATTATTTGAATTTCAGCTTAAACATAATTTTTTTTTTTTAGGAATTGATTCCTGGTCTTCTACTTCCCAGACTAGACCCCATGTCCTCTCGTATTGCTGCATCATTCTTCCCCAGCCCTTAGCTTTTGGTGTGTGACACACACACACACACACACACACACACACACACACCAATATATTGTGATCTACAAGGGGTGGCCCTATATATAGATGATGCAACCTTATTTCTGGTGTATAATGCCCTGTGTAGTACATCAAGGAAACCCTCAAAAGGGACTAAGTAAATATTTAAAATATATTATGGTCATGGATACATAATTCCTTTAGAGGAATAACATTTAAACTGCACTTCATATGCATCATTGATTACAATCTAAATCCCATTCTATAGATGGCACAGGACAAGAATGAGTGGCTTAGAGAAAGGCTTTCTCAGATATCATAAGAAGAACACGTTTATGAGGTTTTAGCTACTTTGTGTAAGAATGTTTTTTTTAATCTATATTTGTACTGATTTTACAACAAGGCATAAAAGCTCAATTTTGCTATGAGTTTTACAAATCTCTGGAGGGGGGAAAAAAAAGAAAAATGTTAATGTTTTACCCAAAAACATCTAAGTATTGTTTGCAATATCCTCCCAGAGAAGTATTTCCATGTGTGTACAGGGAATTCATTTTCAGATAAAGTCCCTGTCCCTTTGGATGGATGAAAGTCCCTCTCAAAACTGCTGGCAGTTAAGTGTACATTTTCAGAAAAGAATATAGACTCCGTCAGAGTAATATGTATGTAGTTTGCTATGTGCTGCCATTTATATTGTAAGCTCAAAAGTTTCAAAAGGCATGAAAGTGGCTGGTGATTTGGAAAGAGTGAAACGTACTGTGGGAATTATGATTATGATTTCAAGCATCAAAGCACACGAAATAAACCCAAATAATGCAAATGACTCCTTAGGAATTGGGAGCATAAAATTTGGGAACAAAAATAGAACAAATTAATGGAGAAAGAGGGATGAGTACAGATTCACATAAGGAATTAAAATTAAGAAAAGCATCAACAAATAGAGTGGGGAGAAAGCTAACATCATGATGCAGTTAACAAAATTGCTTTCTAGAGATTAAGAGGCTTGTGAGAGAAAAAAGATAACAAAAAAGAATGTAGAAGCAGTAATATAAACTAAAAACACAAAACAACAATAAAATAAGACCATCAGAGGACAGGAAGAATAAAATGAACTGAGGCTAATTGCATCAACTATCCTATGATTAAGGAACAAAGCTGAATTAAAACCAGGGACTTCAATGGTACCCCAACAGAAAAAAAAAAAATGAAATCTAAGTCCGGTAGTGAAACCTTAAGCTCCAATGTTAATTGAAAGCATGGAAGTCAATGATAAAATGACCCACGTTCTTAACCTCATGGCTCAGCATAATTTTCTTTTGTTAGAAATTCACCCTGCCCAGGGGCACTCAATTTTCCATTTTGCTTTGGACTGAGGACTTACATAAGTCTAATTTTTGAAATAATTTATTTTTTAGGGGAAGCCTGGAATTTACTTTGTTTTTAGTAATAAAACAAGTGACCATTCTCATAATCGCAAATACACCCTAAGTCATAAAAGACAACAAAACTTCCAAATGAGAAAGAGTCTTAGGGGATTGAGTCTAACCTGCCACCTCCAATGCACCAGCCTAAGTTCAAGACCCAGCTACTGCTTCCTCTTGTATGACTTCTCTCGCTCACTCCAGGATGGACCACCCATCTGCCACCATTGGCATCTCACTGCTGCCATGGTCTCACCTCACTCCCCTCTGTCCTTAGGGCTATGCGTAATTTTCTTTACTATCATCTTGAGGGCATTCCAGGGGCAGTTGGGTGAACAGAGGCAGAGCATGGATGCTCAGCTGCCTCGTCTTCCCAGCAATGCGTGCTGTCTTCAGAGCAGCGACAAGAAAAGCCTGTGTGTGAGTTCCAGGCAGGACACCTCCCTCTCTCTATACACCACACAGAATGCTGGGAGGCATGGCGCAGAACTCACTTGACTCTTTCATCTGTTCTCTCAGACCGCCTTATCGAGTTCTGCATTTTTTGCCCTTGCTTCACCAAGATATTGCTAATTCACGTGACTTTATTCATTGCTAAAACACGTTGTCCCTTGGCTGTACCAAAGGGGACATTAGCGTCCTAGTACACCATCTGCTAACACAGAACTGAGCTCCTAGAGAATGCAATGAACACTTAAATGTCACTCAAGTCAGGCCGCCGTTGAAGTAGAAAGGGTGTTTCCTTGGGACAGAAGGTGCCATCTTCCTCGGGGTTCTCCGAAGAGAGGAGGCCATGGGCTGCTAGGCGGCCTCTCTGGACTGCGGTGTGGCTTTTAGAGAAAAACACCACACTGACCTAGAAGCCTACACCCAGACTGCCAGGCAAGCAAACAAAGACATTTTCAGATAGGGCCAAACCAAAAATGTTAACTACCCTACACCCCGTTCAAAAACTACTGGAAGATAGATCAAAAGGCGGCAAACCAAGACAGAGGCATGTGCTAGACACAGGAAATGGAGCCTCGAGCACAGGTGAGACACAAAGGGATGTCCAGAGTGACTCTGAAGGGCGACAGCAGCAGAAACGAGTCCGGTGGTGCAGCAAGAAGGAGCACGGAGGGAGGTTTCAGAAAATGAACGAGGAAATAACCATCTGGAGGCCCCGGTGTAGCTGCGTGTGGTCAGAGGCATGCCTCACCCTACTGCACAGCGTGGGGGTGAGTTAGGCACACATGCGGTGAAAACGAGGAAACAGAAAAGCAAGCGAGTGTCAATCCCAGGGAAATGTGAGCTCCAGGAGATAGGAAAAGTGTTTCTAACATGCCATGCGGCTCAGCTGTAGCAAGAGTTTGCCTAAATATAATAGCGTAAACCCTAAATATTAGTTTAACCCAATATCATTATATGGAGAAAAAAATAGAAGGAGGAAAGGCATTGGCAGTGCATAAAATTAAGTTAAATCTATATCTATATCTATATCTATATCTATATCTATATCTATATCTATATCTATCTATCTATCTATCTATATGTATGTATAAAGGTCTAATATGCAAAGTGTCCCCTGAGGAGTTCGAACAGGAGACTGGGAGTTCGATTGCTTGCTATGACATGGGCTGACCACCAGGGGGCAGTGTGGCATGAAGGAAGGCTCTGGCCTGTAGCCAGGGAAGGGAGGTCCTGGTGGTAAACCAGAAGGCCCCAATAGGCCCTGATCTCTAGCCAGGCCTGGGGACCCTACCCATGCATGAATTTCATGGACCGGGTCTCTAGTAGATCTATAAGCCTAGAGACATTGTGGACAAAAAGGGGCCACATGCTGACCTGACAAGCTCAGGGGAGGCCTGCATGGAGGTCTTGCAAACTCAGAGACCTAAAGTCACCACAAAGGATGATGGTCTGAAATTAAACGTTAACTAAAAGCAGTGATTGTGTGCAGTTACATCCTAGGGTGGTATCTTCACTGACTAGGTCAACCTTTACCTTAACTGAGCGTGTCTGTCTTTTTGCATCCATAGTAACATCTCTTGAAATGTCTAAGTAACTTGTAACTTCCCTTTTTCTGGACTCCTCGGGGCATAACCAAATGTCCTGGGCACCAGGGCAAAGACACAAATTCCTTCATTATCATGTAAATTGTTCCTGTACCCACCTAGGTGTGTGTCCATCATTTTACTTTTTAACCAATCCCAGGGGTTCCTCCCCCACTCCCGCTTTGCTTTCTCCCGCCTCCTTAACCTATCAGCAATGAATTTCAGGTATCCCACATACATCCCTCCTTTGACTACAATGTATAAATACAGATGTAACCCACCATTCTCCGGAGCATTCTCTCAATTCATTGAGGTTCTGCTTCCCGGCATATGTCGACAGTTTGGCTCAAATAAACTCACAAAATTCTTTACAGGTTTCAATGTTGTTGTTTTTTTACGTCAACATTACTAAGGAGGAAAGGCATTGGCAGTCCATAATATTAAGTTAAATAGATTTATAAGCCTAAAGAGAGAAATATTTCAGTGTAAACAGAGAATTTGAAAATACAGAAGTGAGCAAAAGTAGGTATACTGTTTGTTCATATGGAAAAAGACATGCAGGTGATGATCATTACAATAGCTTTATTAACTGGGGGGAAAAAATCACAATGCAGCTGTAAATCTACTTTTGCCACCTCTGGTGCAGATCTGAATGTTAGGAGGACCTGCCAGGCCTCACCGTCTCACATACTCCATGGTCCGTGCTCACTGTTCCTTCTCTGATGTGACCTCCTCCGTCCCCCTCCCCTCTCGCTCATTCCTGCCTCATTGGCCTTCCCACCTTCCCTGGAGCATCCCACAGGCTTGACTCCTGGCTGTGTAATACCCGTGTCTCCCTCTGCCTGGGGACCACCTGGCTCCGCCCTCCCCTTTTCAAGTCTTTGCCCGGCGTGAGTGGGACAGAGCCCATGCTAGCATGGAAAAGGCTCTTTTGTTTATTGCATCGGACTCGGCTCCCTGGTGGTCCTTGGGGATCACGAAGTCTGGGTGTAACAACCCTTACACTAGAACTGCACGCATGCACACACACACACACACACACACACACACACACACGATCAAAACTCTGCCACTGAAATGTCTTTGATTATCGCATTTATTTCCCTTACCAGTCTTCTTTTTTTTTTCTTTGTTTGCTCTAGAAAATCCTAATCACCTACCTAGCTGTGCTTCTTCCCCAAATTAAAACTGTGATTAAGGATTGAAACAACCAAATCAGAAAATGCGGTGTTCAAAGTGGTTTCCTCTGAAGACATCCCCGAGGCCGCATCCTGGTGTAAGGCATCTCCGCGCCCCTGAGGCTCCCTCTGACCTCAGAGCCTCCACCACAGTGAGGACTCCTGCTGCCCTGGGTGCTGGTGCTGTTTCTCTCCACAGCACTGATCCCTCCTGGGTCCTGCATATTTCACCTGCTCATGGTCCTTTCTGATGGCCCTCCCTCCCCTTCAAATTTTGGTTCCCGAAAGGGAAATAGTTGCTACATCTACCTCTACACCTGCTACATCTCAATAAATATTTCTTCTTCTTTTTTTTTTTTTTTTTTTTTTTTTTTTTTTTACAAAGAGGAAGAGAGAGAAAGATAGAGAGTTAGAAACATCGATGAGAGAGAAACATTGTTCAGCTGCCTCTTGCACATCCCTACTGGGGATGTGCCCGCAACCAGGGTACATGCCCTTGACCAGAATCGAACCCAGGACCTTTCAGTCTGCAGGCCAACACTCTATGCACTGAGCCAAACCGGTTTCAGTGATAATTACTTCTTGAAAACATGACTGCTTGATTCCGTCTAATTAAATATACACAAATAAATCTCAGAGAAATTGAACCTTTTACAATTTGTCTTTCACAGAAGTGACTCAGAATGCCGCCTGCACATTTGCAGACAGGGGGTCCATCCCAAAGCGTTTGCTGCCGCCTCTGTCTCATCCAGTCACGGAGTGTTACATTCACACCTTGTGCTAGGTGACAGGACAGAGGCCTGGAGTATGGGCCAGGGCAGCACAGAGGAGGGAGTCCCTCCCTCCGGGAGGTGCCTATGTATTTGACATTAGCGGACTCTCTAGTGAGGCAGCTTGCCAAGGCAATGTCACCAATGCATTACCCAACCTTAAATTTAGTTTAAATCTACCCTTCCGGCCTTTGTTTTGGTTGTAACTGAATAGCTACATGTACTGAATGTGTACTGTGCGCCAGGACCATGCAAAGTACTTTCATACAAAACCTCATTAACCCTCAAAACCAGTCTTACTGACAGTTGTCACTGCTATTGTCATGTGAGAGGTGAGACACCACAGAAGCTTTGGACTCTGCAGTGAGGAGCAGACCTGAGGTTTGAGCCCTGGACTCATCTGAGCAGGGTCTGGGTTAGGGCTCAGGCAGCCTGAGAATGAGAGACTAGTTTGGGGCTCACTCCTCAGAGGGAGGCAAAGGCACCCACAATTTTGTGTTTAGTTCCTTAAAGGTCAAGATCCCCAAGTCAGATGCCTTGGACGGACCCTTTGTTGCCATATAATGATTTCTAATTCTCATCACACAATGCGATGGGCCAGACCTGAATTTCTCGGGGCTCATTGCAAACAAAGCTTTTCTAACTGAGTCTTTGTCATCTCTCATCTCTGTCATCACCCTTCTCCAGCCAGACTGAGCTCAGCAAGGACACCCTTGAGAGGGCAGGGCGAGTAAAACCCCACTCTCTTCCGCCATGCTGCCGGCGTGAGTGGGACAGAGCCCATGCTAGCATGGAAAAGGCTCTTTTGTTTATTTCATCGGACTCGGCTCCCTGGTGGTCCTTGGGGATCACGAAGTCTGGGCGTAACAACCCTTACACTAGAACTGCGCGCATGCACACACACACACACACACACACACACACACACACACACGATCAAAACTCTGCCACTGAAATGTCTTTATCGCATTTATTTCCTTTACCAGTTTTCTTTTTTTTTCTTTGTTTGCTCTAGAAAATCCTAATCACCTACCTAGCTGTGCTTCTTCCCCAAATTAAAACTGTGATTAAGGATTGAAACAACCAAATCAGAAAATGCGGTGTTCAGAGTGGTTTCCTCTGAAGACATCCCCGAGGCCGCATCCTGGTGTAAGGCAGCCTGTTCAAAACACACTGAGGCATTAGTGCTCATTTACAGCTGCACCAGGCCTCCCCCTCCAGAGACTGGCTCTGGATGGAATTCACTAATCCTGACAGTTTGCCTAGCACATTGCAATGGGTTTGCTGAGTCACAGAAACTGCGATAAAAAGAGAATCCCTACCTTATCCCTGCTATCGAGTATTCATAAGAGAAATGGGGTTTGAGCATTTGTGAGGCACCCCGACAAATCATTAACAACCCTAGAACCTCTGAGGTTTCACCCCCACGGAACCCTCCAGGCCTCTGGAATCTTCCTGATGTGCGCCAGCCAGCTGTGTAATTGGCCCAAGCAGCCTGGGGCGCAGACGGAGGTCATAAAATAGTCCATTATCCCACCCCGCCCGGGAATGTGACTTGATTTGGAGGTGACACTTCATCTGGAGAAGTCCCGGAGGCACCTCTCTTCCTGAAGGCTGGGGGTGGCTGGCTGTTGCCAAATGAGCGCTCCAGACATTTTCAAACTCAAACAAGTAGGATTTTGAAAATATTCCCTTCGCGATGGCTTCTGAAAACCAAATTGAGTTGTGATGTCTAGAAGTCTCGCTGGAAAATGTTAAATGAAACCAGCCCAGGCATCACTCATTTCCAAGAGGGCGCGGGGAGACAGGGCCAGCCCCAGCCTTCCCAGGTGTCTGATAAAAAATCAGATCTTATTGGTGAAGACAAACTAGGTCTAAGCTTACACGGCATTACACGGAGGAAATCCTGCCCAGCGAGCTTTCAGATGCTGTTAGAACTCTCTCCAGGTGAGAAGTACCTGGTGTGAGATGAGGATGAGAAAGTCCCAAAGCAACCACGTGGGGGAGAGGCAGGATGAGGGACAGGGATGGGAGCTGGCCTCACAATACTCCTGCTTCTAGATCAGCAGTGTCCTCATTTGCATATTTTGGGATGGCTGCAGTATCACATTAACTGCAGTGCATGCAACCCGCTCCTGACCGACGCCCCACATGGACACCGTTAGGAAATACGATAAAGCAATCCTATTAGGAAGCTTTGGCAATGAAAGTAAACCCAGGGCCCCAAGGAACCCTAGAGGAACTGTTCCCTTGTTGACTCAGCCCTTCCGCCCACTCTGAGCCTGGGGCTGCAATGCTTCAGGATGGTGGCACGGCGGTGCAGCCACAGCCTTGAAGGTTGATTGTCCATGGCCAGGTTCCTATACCTTTTATTCAGAAGCATGAAATAGCCGAAACCAGTTTGGCTCAGTGGATAGAGCATCTGCCTGCGGACTGAAGGGTCCCAGGTTTGATTCCGGTCAAGGGAGTGTACCTTGGTTGCAGGCACAGCCCCAGTAGGGGGTGTGCAGGAGGCAGCTGATCCATGTTTCTCTCTCATCAATGTTTCTAATTCTCTATCCCTCTTCCTTCCTCTGGGTAAAAAAAAATCAATAAAATATATATATTTTTTAAAAGAAGCATGAAATAACTGGGCATTGGACTAGATCTACTGATTCTATAAGTTGACCGTCTTGGAATCTCCTTCTAGAGGCATGTGAGTAGGGTCCTGCAACAAATTACATATCGGCTCTAATTCCTACAGTAATACAGAATTGTTGAGACAATCCAAGTGAGCACGGATGGCAGGACAGGTTCCTTTTTGTCCCTAAACTGGCCCTAATGAGCTGCAGGTCCCCTGTCACTGGAAGATTACAGCTCAAATCCAAGACATAAGCATAAAAATGATGAATTCAGATCACTTTTTGAGAGGAATCAAAATGTGAAGAAGGCAGTAGATGTGACCATCATCTCTATTTAATGATGCTGTGTGCGAGGACTGGGCGTGGAGCCAGCCCCTCGGAGAGGACGGTCACCAGCTATTGTTCATTCCTCTTTAAAAGGCTCTGCTCCTCGCACTGGGGAAGATCCATGCATTTGGCAGGTCAGGTGAATGCATAAAGCAATTTGGGCACGTTACACCAATAGCTGAAGTTTTATACAGAAAAACGTCCGCATCCATTTTTCTTCCAACATCTGAGAAACACGTCTAAAATCAATACAACTATTCACCTATGAGGCCATGTAATGCCCAGGGCTGTGCCATCACTGGGGGTGGGATGGGGTGGGATGGGGTAGAGGGTGCATGTAGGCACTGGGGGAACTCAAAGCCAGGTAGCTGCTGCCCCTGCTCTGAGCCACAGGCGACTGGAATGACAGGGAGGGAGGATGGAGAACGT
Organism: Pipistrellus kuhlii; assembly: GCF_014108245.1. Lineage (NCBI taxonomy): Eukaryota > Metazoa > Chordata > Mammalia > Chiroptera > Vespertilionidae > Pipistrellus > Pipistrellus kuhlii. Next base: position 2,699,510 of record NW_023425515.1, read on the forward strand.
GGGGAGGAGGAGGCGCAGACGGAGCTGGGACAGAGCCGGGAGGGCAGTGGATGCTGCCCGCTGGCTATTTGGCAGTTTCGATCCCCACGTGGAGACTCCTTACATGGAGAGGTGGCTCTCTGCTGAGGGGGCACTGGGCAATGCCTGGTGACACTGTTGACTGTCACACTGGGGGTTGGGGTGCTACAATATGGTCACGACCAGAGGCCAGGGGTGCCGCTAAACCTGCTACAGTACACAGGACAGGGCTGGCAGCAAAGATTATCCAGCCCCGAAAGCCAGCAGCAGCAGGGCTGAGAAACCCTACTGTGGAGGGCAATACTCTTGGGCTTTCTGTCCTTCTCACTCTCACCCCATACAGGAGGTGAGTTTGGGAAAAGGAGGCGCACACTTGCCTCCTTCCCTCTCCTCTGGCACCTGTCTGTGGCCCTGCACTTTAAAGTATATGCCAGGCCTTCACTACATTCTCCAAATGTCAGCACTAAAGGAACCAGCAGGAGCTGGAGCTCGCTGGAAGCACTGAATTAGATGTGTGAGCACGTGGGCCTGGGGACGCACAGCCCCTGAAGGAAGTGGGAACTCGGCCTGAAGATGGAACCCACCCATTGGTTGCCTCCCCCGGATGTCCACACAGGCCGTATGGCTAAAGAGTGGCAGAGCCACACGCAAGCCAGATCTGTGGAGTTCCCCAGCCCAGGCTTTCCTTCTATCACTAGCTCTGTGCTTACGATCTTAAACAGCCCAGATGATTTCGGCATCAAGTTATCCTTTCCAATCTTCTTTAAAACCCCACAAAGTTGGAGGTTATCTAAATAACCCATTAGGAGAAAATGATTAACTGTGGAGCACTGGCTTACCGATATGTTATGGGTCAAAATTATGTTTAAAAAGACTATGAAATACTATAGAAATATTTAAGGTGCAATGTAAGCAGAAAGCAAAATTGTGATTATACCATTATTTCAATTCAAAATATAAGTTTATATGGTGTATGTTTCTTTAAAAAAAAAAAGACTATAAGGAATGTTCTAGAATTCTGGGAGTTGAGACTATAGAAAATATTTCCTTTGTCTAATTTCTTAATTTTACTAATGGATGGCTTTTACTAATGAACACCTGAATTCTGTCTGTTAGTTGTAAAGGTGGGTTTTGATTCCACCGTTATACGGGTATGACGAAAATGACAAAGATCACACATTTTCTAAAAAAGCTTTATACAGAAATAAATCAACATTTTCCGCAGCTATTGGAGGAATTGCACGGAAAAGCCAGCAACCTCTCTGGGCAGTGATTCATACGTCATAGATCAGTGACTCATTACGGGGCTGATGGCTCCAAGTCTCAGTGTGGGGAGAACCCTCCTGGGTCAGCCAGGCCTCGGTCCCTCTGCTTATGAACCTGAAACTGGGAGGACAGCCTGGCAGCTCCTTCTAACGGTGAGTTTGCTTCACCCAACGTTGATGGTACCAACAGACTTCTCGCCGGCATTTTCTTGAACCATTTTGCTTGCCGGGCTGCTCTGGGCTCTGTCTAGCTGGACAACAATGGGACCTAGAGCAAATTAATTTATCTAAGCCTCAATTTAGTTACCACTAAAATGGAATCAAAATGAGCTTATATTTATGCAAATAAATATGTATACTTAGTGTAATGTCTGGCAGTTAGTATTATTAGTAATAAAATAGCAGCAGTCATAAAGACCATATGTAAATTGTGTTTGCTCTGCTCACATAGGCTGAGGAGAGGATTGCCTTCCTTCCTCTCTTCATCTTTCCTATCTCAGCCATAGACCAGGAGAAAGGAGGGGCCCACCTGGTCTAGCCAGGGGACAATAGCATAAAGGGGGGAGCCTGGCCCTTTAAAGGGAAGGGTGGGGTCCGGCCCCTGAGGACTCAGACCTAGAAGCCCACCTTCGTGGGGGAGGGGCAGTGACAGAGCATCCTGTATAGGAAAGGGATGTGTTCACCAACAACCTCTCCTTCCCTTTTAGTAATTTCCCAACAACATATTGGTTTGCTGGGTCAGCCATAGCGAATACCATAACCCACAGGGATTTATTTTGTCACCATGCTGGAGGCTAGGACTCTGAGGTCAGGTTTGATGTCTTCTGAGGTCTCTCTGTGGCTCGTAGATGGCCACTTTCTCTGTGTGTCCACATGGTCTTCCCTCTGTAAGTCCATGAGTCCTGTTGGTTTTTTTTTTTTTTTTTTTTTTTTTTTTTTTTTTTTTTTTTTTTTTTTTTTTTTTTTGTCTTAGAGGGACACTAGTCATCTTGGATTAGGGCCCAGCCTAAAAACACCCTTTTACCTTAATGACCTCTGTAAAGGCTCCATCTCCAAATCCAGCATCATTCTGACATGCTAGGTCAGTGGTCAGCAAACTCATCAGTCCACAGAGCCAAATATCAACAGTACAACGATTGACATTTCTTTGGAGAGCCACATTTTTAAAACTTAAACTTCTAATGCCACTTCTTCAACATAGACTCGCCCAGGCCATGGTATTTTGTGGAAGAGCCACATTCAAGGGGCCAAAGAGCCACATGTGGCTCAAGAGCCACATGCAGCTTGAGAGCCGCAGTTTGCCAACTATGATGCTAGGTGGTGGGTCTTCATATAAGAACATTGTGGGGGAGGGCAGTGGAGGGAACACAATTCAGCCCATAACACTGAGGGTGAAATACAGCTTTTATTTCCCACAGTCCTTGTGTCACTTAAAACTTGTAGATGACAGTTTTTTCCAGCCAAGAAAACCTCCTAAATCGGGCAAGGAGTTTAGTCTCAGCTGCTGATTCTACTTCAGTCTGGTTTTCAGACGTGACTTCCTGCAGCCAGGCCACTGTCACAGATGGAAACCCTCTTCATGAAAGCCCACTGGGGAAGAAGCAGAGTCTTCCTCCTGCCACATGGAGACCAAATGCCCAGCAGGCTTTACTGAGAAACAGGAAGGGTATCTTGGCTGTGGAGTCCCCCCTGAGGAGCAGGGGTCCCAGCCCCACACCAGGCCCCCTGCCCCGGGTTCCAGCACCCAGAGAGAAGTCCCCGGAACTCCTGGCTGTGAAAACCAGCGCCACAAGCAGCCCTCTGCCACCCTAATTGCTCAGCCGGCAGCCGTTATAATTCGAAGCAGAAATCAACTGTCACTTTCTCTGTCACCCCAAATTCAACCCCTCAGAAAGCCCGTTCCATCTCCAGAAACATGCCCACCTTCCACCATGTCCACATCACCTGTCATTAGCAGTACTGCAATGACCCCTATCTGTCTGCTGCCTCACGTCCCGCCCTCATTAGGTCTACTTTCACCACTGTAGCCAGAGAAACTCTGTCATATAATAAGTCATAAGTGTCATAGGATAAGTCACATCCTGTCAGTCTGCTCAAACCCCTGCAGTGGCTTCCCTCTCCCACTTCCTCTCTGTTCTCATCAACTACTGCACCCCTTGCTTGCCCCGTTCTTACCACAGTGGCCTCAGACTTGCTTCACTGAACATGGTACCTGCTGGGCGGACTCTCTTCCTCACCTCCTCCAGATACTCATCCAGATATCCCCTTCTCAGCCTCCCCGTCTGAAAGTCCACACGGTAATGCCATATCTTCCCTAAAATGACTCATCCCCTAACATTGCTCCTCTTGGGTGCTTCATTTTTCTCGATGCCCCAACTATAACACAATGGGCTATGGATTCTAGGTGTCTTATCACCCCTTTTCACCTCCTATAATTCAGCTACCTTAGGACGTGGTGTCTAACTGTTTTCTTCTGCTATATCCCCAGCTCATAGAATCAATGTGCAACACATGGTAATTGTCCTCATAGTATTTGTTGAATGGGAGGAAAAGCGATACACATCATCTCAAAGCAAAAATAAGAAGACGAAGCTTGTCCTAGATGAACTCCTTCTCTGTGGTTCTAATCGCCTGAAATTGAAGAACACACACATCTTAGCAAGATGTCCCTTAGGCTACAAACATCCCTGGCCCAACCACAAAGAAAAGCAAGGACTAGCTAGCATCCAATTCTGGAGAGAGGGTCCCTCTGTGGGTAGGACTGTGACTGGAGGGGACACGGAGTTTTCAAGGACACCCTTCTGTTTCTTAAATTAGATAAGGATCTTCCACATGTTTATATTTTCTTAGTGCCGTGGTCAGCAAACTGTGGCTCTCGAGCCACATGCGGCTCTTTGGCCCCTTGAGTGTGGCTCTTCCACAAAATACCATGGCCTGGGCGAGTCTATGCTGAAGAAGTGGCATTAGAAGAAGTATAAGTTTAAAAAATGTGGCTCTCAAAAGAAGTTTCAATCATTGTACTGTTGATATTTGGCTCTGTGGACTCATGAGTTTGCCGACCCCTGTTTAGTGCAACACATTTTTAGGTTGCATTTTAAAAAGATGAGGAAAACCACTTAGGGCACATCAGCATCATCACCTTTCCAGAATCCAATATTCAGAAGATAAATGCCACCCCCCAACACCCATTGATCTGGTGATCCGTTCTGCTTCCTTGGCTGTAGAACAGACTTGGTGCTGCAAACCAGGCTGCTTGTTCTTGGCTGCACAACCCAAGGAGATGACAAAACTCATCCCAAGGGACTGACCCCCAAGAACAGTGAAGGCAAGAAGATGGGAAGATTCTCTCTTATTTTACAACCCCTCACCCCTAATGAAAAAATCACCGATTCATTACACAAACAGGGTTTTATCAAGTTAGCAGGAGGGTCTTCACACTGAAAAGAGAATGGGCTCCCAAAGACTTTGCCGAGAGTGGGCGGGTGCTTCCTTTCCAAACTGTCTCTGTTTCTGAAAGGCCAGCTCAGCACTTCTTCCTGCCCCGAGGCAGCGCGGCACTCATTCACTCACTCACTCACTCACTCACTCACTCACTCACTCACTTGTGGGTCCTCACCACATGCCTGCAGCTGGAAACTACCTCATGAGTCAGAGGCTCCGTTCAAGGTTCTTTGTTAGGAAAATTACCTGTGGCTGACAATTGGCATGGAGAGCGAGATGACCTGAGGCAATGAAGAGACATGCAGTTAATGCAGAAAGAATGTCGTTCTAGCGCTGGATGAGAACAGATGTTCAACTGGAGCCCTGTGGGTAAAGCTCAAGGAAACAACTAAATGCATGAATGTAAAAAGAGGGAAGAAAGGAAGGAGGTGGGAGGGAGCAAGGGAAGAGGGTAAGGAAGCAGAAACCTGTTTGGCTCAGTGGATAGAGCGTCAGTCTGTGGACTGAGGGATCTCAGGTTCAAATCCAGTCGGGGGCATGTACATTGGTTGCGGGCACATCCCCATTAGGGGGTGTGCAGGAGGCAGCTGGTCGATGTTTCTCTCTCATCGATGTTTCTGGCTCTCTATCCTTCTCCCCTCCTCTCTGTAAAAAATCAATAAAATATACATTAAAAAAAAGAGAGGGGAAGGAAATTCAGAAGGAAGGAGGGAGAGAGGGAAAAAAAGGAGGAAGGAAGGTGTTTTGTTCTCTAATATAGCCACAGCAATCCTATATAATAAAGATGTAATATGCAAATGGTCGTTACACCATGAAACAGCATAACGACCAGACATGGATCAGCAGGAGGGTGGGGCAGTGAGCTACAAGGGACCAAAGGAGAGCTACAGGAGGGGGCAGGGCAGCAAGCTATGACGGGGGAGGAAGGGGGGCAGAGGGAGTTAAGGGTGGGGCAGTGGGCTGAGAGCTACTGGAGGATGGCAGCGAGCTAACTGGCGCACGGATTCATGCGCAGAGCTACTAGTTATTGCATAATAGAAACTCAACAAATATCATCCAATGAATGAAGGAAATGATGGCTGTCAAGTGACAGGAGAAAGTGTGGCCCCAAATCTCTCTCCCCTTGTCAGAGATGCTCCCCCCGAATCACCATCAGCCCTGCAGCGTCCACTGTGCGAACAGCTCACGTGAAAAAGCATTTTCCTCTGTCCCTTGCCAGCCTATGGATGCTCCTGCTACACAGCAGGTGTGTGATGAGCACGTTGCTTTATTTCATTATTAAATGTTTGGGGGAGAGTATCTACTAGGACCCTCCAAGTTAGAGTATCAGGAGGTTTTCCTTGGTCTGTCAGATCCCAGGAAAATGGCCTTACTCCACGGAAACTTATAACTGATGAGTCCAAGGTGGTGACAGCGTGGCCTGGATCTCTGTGTGCAGAAAGCTTTGGATTGGCCAAAACCTTCCACAGCTCAGCTACAGTTCTTTCTCCTCAGGAACCATGCTGCCCAATGTGGCAGCCACCAGAACGTGTGACTATTATGTTCCAATTCATCAAAATTAAATAAAATTCATAACTCCACTGCTCAGTCATTCAGACTACCTTTCGCCTCTGCCCAGAGGGCTGCCAGCCACTGCCTGGCTTACTGTTCTAGAACCTTTTCAGCATCACAATATTAACTTCACCTGGGACTGTGCATCGGTGGATGCTTAGGGTAAACCAGCTAGAAATTCTTAAAATCTCCAAAAGGGCTAACATGATTTAATAAGGATTATGGAACTAAATAAAAAACACGAATCATAGCAAAAATATACACGAAGCAACATTTCATGGGGATGAGGGATGCAGAGATCCTCCACTTAGAGATGAAACAACAAATTCATACAAAGAACAAGCAGATACAACTGACACTATTTAGACCTGTATTGTGCTGGATTCAAAGCAAATGCACTGGTCAAGAAACAGACTAATCCATTTACCAACGAATTGGATTGTTAGGTGCACATTTTTATCAGAGTAGCCCGAGGTAGCACTTCCAACTGATGGTCGTAATTGCTTTTAAATAACCTTAAGATGAGTACAGTCATCTCACATGCCCTCCCTCACTCCTTCTCCTACTGCAGAAATCACGAGATAGATAGATCAGGCTAATAGGGGATACACGCCTCATATGCATACAAAGGACAACTGGCAGAGTGAGAAGGAAAGGGTAAGGAGAGGAACTTTGTAGCATGCACTGAGACAGAAATCTGAGCTGCCCCCATCACTGTGAACCCCCTTCCTGATGCACAGACGTTAACATGACGGAGACTTCACCCTGGGCAGAAAGGAAAGCCGCTGTGGGAGGCTCTCTCACGCTCTGTCACCGTGAAACCCCCACACTGTGTGTGCAACAGAGCACTAGGGGAGACCAAAGCAAAGACAGACAGTTCGTCTACCCTATCCAGTGGGGTGATGTGCAACAGGCAGGGAGTGCTACCCCCTGGCCCCAGCTCCTGCCAGCCTGGAGGCTGCCAGCTGCTGCCTGTGGGATCTGCCTCCTGCTGGCCCTGCTGCCTGGGTGGTACCTCCTGTCTCTGTCTCCATCAGGTCATAAGTCACAGGTCATGGGTCACAGGTCATAGTTCGGGCAGGTGTAATCTCCCTCTAGCTCAGAGCCCCTCTACACTTTTATTAGGAGTTGTTTAGTCTCTAGGCAAACCAGTGGTTGGCAAACTCATTAGTCCACAGAGCCAAATATCAATAATACAAGGACTGAAATTTCTTTTGAGAGCCAAAAATTTTTAAACTTAAATTTCTTCTAACGCCGCTTCTTCAAAATAGACTCGCCCAGGCCGTGGTATTTTGTGGAAGAGCCACACTCACGGGGCCAGAGAGCCGCAGTTTGCCGACCACTGCTCTAGGTGCCTGTGGCCACAGTGGTAATCTCCCATTAAGAACAGCCAAAGAACTGCCCCCTGAGAAAGGAATTTGCGGCTGTAGAAAAGGGAGAGGGCATTTCGGAGGCATGAAGTAGGACACACCCTGCATGCCTGGCCTCGTAAGAGCTGCGAGAAGGTGTTTTTTCTGGAAGAAATTAGTTCAGGGCCATTTTGCCAGAAACAGGCTGCGTATCTGCTACAGACCCTGCAAGGCGGGTGTTTGCCCGAGGCTGGGCCTTCTCACGTTGCTGCCACTGACATTTTTTTTTTAATTCCTTTGATTAAGGTATCACATATCTGTCCTCATCCCCCCAATCCCATCCCAAACCCCTCCCCACGCATGTCCCCACACCCCTGTTGTCCATGACCACTGGTTAGGCTTACATGCATGCACACAAGTCCTTTGGTTTTTGGTTTTTATAAAATATATTTTATTGATTTTTTTACAGAGAGGAAGAGAGAGGGATAGAGAGTTAGAAACATCTATGAGAGAGAATCATCGATCAGCTGCCTCTTGCACAACCCCCACCAGGGATGTGCCTGCAACCAAGGTACATGCCCTTGACCAGAATTGAACCTGGGACCTTTCAGTCCGCAGGCCAAAGCTCTATCCACTGAGCCAAACCAGTTTCAGCAGTCCTTTGGTTTTATTAAAGGCAGCAAAGGGCCTTCCTTTTGTTCTGTGTTTCCCTGTCCAGATGCTCCCCATTTCTCATCTCCACCACCCCGCCCCGCTCGGACCCAGACCCGGGAGGCAGGCAGCCTGCACCCGGGTGACAGCTGGCACGCCAGCCCCTGGGATGCGGGGCGTTAGCACTTGATAAATTTCTAACAAGGTTTCCGATCGCCGCCTCCCTCCTCTGGGCTCTGTCATCCAGCGCACGGAGGGGACGGCTTATTAGAGCTGCGGCGGGAAGCGCTGCTGGAGAGCTCGCTACTTATTAAAAATAATGAACTGCTAGGACAAAATTGCAGAGTAAGGAAATGCTCCCTGTCCTCCCCCCACCCCCGGGGGGAGGAAACTACAAGACACATCCTCCCCATCGCACATGCTCTTGGTGGGGACGGATGTACGTACCAAAGCGGGAGGCACGGATCACAACGGGTATCTGACACGTGTCATTCTTTATATATATATATATATATTATTAAGTTTTTCCAGAAAGGAAGAGAGAGGGGTAGAGAGCTAGAAACATCGATGAGAGAGAATCATTAACCAGCTCCCTCTTGCACACCCCACACCGGGGATGTGCCCACAAGCAAGGTACATGCCCTTGACCGGAATCGAACCCGGGACCCTTCAGTCTACAGGTCGACGCTCTATCTATTGAGCCAAACCGGTTTCGGCAACAAGTGACATTCTTAAACCTCAGGGACAGCATCATACACTCAATGCTGAGGAGCCGTGTGACATACAGAGGAGGCCCATGAAGGCTGATGTCAGCTGTAAAGTAGGTCATTTCGTGGTGTTTCTCTGTGGGAAACTGGTCGCTGGGGAGGCATCCTACAGAGAGGAAGGAGCCTCGTACACCTCACAGGGACCGCCTTGCCTTCTGGGTTTGATCGCCATGGTTAATTTTTACAAACAACCACAACAATACACCCTGTTCAAAAAGGAAAGGTGCTGGGCCGGGAATGTGCTGGACGGAGGGCCGAGGATCCCCAGAGGAAGGGAGGAAGAAAGTAAAATAATGCAGAAGGAATCCCATGTCCACAAGAACACGTGAGAGAGGGCGAGGGACTAGATCTGAAATTGCCAGAGAGGAAGGCCATCTCGGATGTGAAGCGCAGCGTAAGGCAGACCTCCAATGACATGGAAACAGCCGTGTGTGGTGTCAAGTGGTGCTAGACTTACATAGGGGATCACCTCGCCAGGTATATAAATGTCTAATCACTGCGCCACACACATGAATGTAATATTGTGTATCAACTATAATTAAATTGTTTTAATAACAAATATTTTAATAATTAAAGAAAAACTTGTCAGCAGCCTAGGGGACTGGGTGAGTTCAGAAAAATGAAAGAGAAAATTGTAAAGACTTGGACTCTGAGAACAGCACAGCACCTGGCCTCAGCCTATAGGTGTGTCTCCTACACCTCGTCAGCCTGAATAGCAGGGATAGGGTTAAGGTTAAGGTTAAGGTTAGGGTTGTTAGGGTTAGGGTTAGGGTTAGGGTTAGGTGTGGCTCCTACACCTCATCCGTCTGAAATAGCAGTGATTGAACCGGACACATGAATAGAAAGGGAAGAACCAGAGCACAGCCAGATCCTGTCAGGGACCCGGGTCCAATCCCTTTGAGCAGGGCCACGGCCAGGACCAAGCAGGCACTGGGCAGCCAGCAGCCGCTAGATGCACCCCAGGCAGCGGTCACTCCCCTATGCAGGAACTGGCTCCCGGATGTCTGTGGGCTCTCACAGCCTGAGCAGGTGAGAGTTAGGGTGACACATAGGTAAGCCGGGGTAAGAGGCCATGCAAAGAACACTGCCCGCCTGCAGGAGGGAGGATCAGTCCTCCCTTAGGACCCGCCTTGCTGACAGGACTGGGCATCGCAGACAGCTCCCTGCTGCACTTCAGGCAGCACAGGACTTGGTATTAGTCCCAGCCCCACTCCTACTACGAGCTGGTCCTGGGCAGCCCAGTTCATTGACAGGAGGCACTGCCAGTTCCGCAGATGGCGGCCCCGGGTGATATTTGGGATCTTTTGAGTTGCACTGCCCATAGTGACTCCACATTGCTGGTTATGTTCCTTGGCAGTTTCTCTCTCTCTCTCTCTCTCTCTCTCTCTCTCTCTCTCTCTCTCTCTCTCTCTCTCTCTCTCTCTCTCTCTCTCTCTCCTTCTTCTCTTCTCTCCTCTCCTCTCCTCTCCTCTCCTCTCCTCTCCTCTCCTCTCCTCTTTTCTCTCTCCTCCCCACCTCCTCCTTCCTTCCACTAAAAATTATATTGCATTTTATTTTCCTTACACATGCAGAGGTTTGGTGACAGGGTCAAAAAGAGAAAGAAAAAGCATAATAAAAGCATGATTAAGGAGAAATGACTTACAGAACGCTCCCATGTGGACTAACAATGGCAAAACACAGAAATGTGGATTTGAGAAATTCACCCAAGCTTTTAGCACATGGCTGTTAGTTCACTAAAGAAAACAAGGTCACCCCAGGCCCCCTCTGCACCCAGATGGCAGCTCTGAGCCACTGGAGGGGGGCCACCCGCCTGCCCCCTTACTTTACGAAGTGATGCAGCGGTGTGATCACCCGGGAACAGCATCCTGACCTGCTGTGTATTCACCTGCATTTTTAGGCAGCTCTCCGCCTGACGTTGTGGGCATTGTCGGATCTGATGCCTGGGAAATCACATCTCGTTTCCCACCAATAGGAACCATTATCTCTGGCCCTCCCACAATCCCTGCAGGTAGATAGGGGAGGGCAAGACCAGTGACCAGCCAACATCTGGGCCAGGTGAAGAAATCCGACTGGAGTTCATACTCCGCAGACACAGTTTCCATTCCCAGGCGTTTGCACAGTTTGCTGAATACCGCGGCACGCTCTTTCCCGGCAAATTCAGAGTCCCACCTGCTGCTGGGAGCCCCGTGACCTATACCCCCTGCCTGGGAGCGTTTCCCGGTGAAGGTGGGCTTCCTGGGGAACAGGCTGACCGTGGGCGGAGGGAGGCCAGTGACCAGGAGCAGCAGTGGAGCCGAAACCCTGGGCAGGGTCTAGGGGAGAGGGCGGGCGGCAGGATGGAGGAGCTTAGGGAGAAGGAGACACACACTGGAGGAGGCCTATGTGGCTAAGTTTATCCCACAGGGAGGCCAGCAGAAGATGGACATTAAACACGGCAGGTGAGGACCTCCTTCAAGGTCAGGGTGAAGTCCTTTGGGGCTAAGCAATCTCCAGAGGCGGTGTGTGTGTGTATTCTCATAATGACTCACTGGAGTCTGCAGCTCTGAGCAGCGACTTTCAGGCTTCTCATCTCCTGGCACACCTACTACTAACATTCTGCAGCACGCCGGCAATTATACTCTTGGCCAACCTAACAAAAAATAGGTATACTTTTTTTTTTAATTGATTTTTTACAGAGAGGAAGAGAGAGGGATAGAGAGCTAGAAACATCTATGAGAGAGGATCATCGATCAGCTGCCTCTTGCACACCCCCTACTGGGGATGAGCCGGCAACCAAGGTACATGCCCCTGACCAGAATCAAACCCGGGACCTTTCAGTCTGCAGGCTGATGCTCTATCCACTGAGCCAAACTGGTTTTGGAAAAATAGGTATACTTTTGATTGACTTACAAAACAAGAGTGATTACCGATGCTTTTTGCTCCAAGATGGCGTTTTAAAAAATCAGGTGCCTATACTTGTATGTAAGGATTTCTGGTACCAAGAATTAACCAATCAGACACAACCTTATTATGCAGCCTGACCAATAAGATGCAACTCTGTGACATGACCTATATATTTATGGGCCAAGACAGAACATTCACACTGGATGGCTACTGCTGTGTTGGCTGATGTCAATGCCCCTAAATAGTCAGGTGTGACATGTTTCAAAATTCCTTGCAGCACACAGATTAAAAAATCACCACTTTAGAGGCTCTTAGGGTCCGCCCTGACCTCTGCCATCTCCTCTGAGGCTGAATGGCCATAATTGGTGCCAAATCCCCCTCATCACGAATATTCCAGAACAAAAAGTGATATATTTATTTCTCTGTGATAAACTACATGTTCCTCCATAAATTAAAAAAAAAATTAGTATTTTTTATTGATTTCAGAGAGAGAAAAGGAGAGGGAGAGAAACATCAATGATGAGAGAGAAAATCATGGATTAGCTGCCTCCTGGGTGCCCCCTCTGGGGATCATGCTCCCAACCAGCGCATGTGCTGGGAATCGAACCATGACCTCCTGCTACATAGGTGCTCAACCACTGAGCCGCACTGGCTGGGCCTCCATAAATCTTCTTAATCATTGGAATTTTCTGAGCAGTCTTCTAGGAAACATGGTGTAACAGAGTTAAGCTCAGGCTCCAGAAGGAGGGAGGCCACAGAAACAGGGAAGGTCCTGCACCAGCTTCGAAACTCACTCTCTGAAATTTGTCATTTTTCTCCATGAAATCAAAATCCCCTTCTCAGCTCCCCTCCTAGGGAGCCACCTGCACAGGGGCTGCATAACCAGTTACCACAAAATGGGGGCCTAAAGCCACAGGACTTCATTCTCTCACAATTCTGGAGACCGGAGCCTGAAACTGAGGTGCAGGCAGGGTCAGCTTTGCCGGAGGCTCTGAGGAGAGAGCAGCACCAGGCCCTTCCCCACTCCTGTAATCCTCAGCCGACCCTGGCAGTCCTTGGCTGTAGGTACATCATTTCGGTTCTTGCCTCCATGTTCACACGGCCTTCTTTCCTCGGGGTCCCTGTGTCTGCATCTCCTCTGTGTTCTCTGACAAGGACACCTGGTACTGGACTCAGAGCCCACCCTGAACCCAAGATGGTTTTATCTCCAGATTCTTAGTGGATCCAGACCCTACTTTCAATAAGGTCACATCCTGAGGTTCCCGGTGAACACAGACTTTGGGGGACACTATTCAATCCACTACACCAAACAGACAGTTTGAGAATAATAGCCACAATGCAGGGTTAGTGAGAGAAGGCTCAGGTTCTTGACCTCTCTGACCCCACAGAAAGGCCCAATGTCCTGGACATGCCACTGTGGATGTGAATTCCTGGGAGGTCCCCCCATTATGCCGCTGGCACTCCTTGTAAGGCGTGGGTAAGCACAATCCTACAAGCAAGGAAGCCAGAAGGCTGCTGGGGCACAAGGCAGTGTGAGCTGAGGTGCCAGCTGCTCCCAGCAGTTGTGGGGAGGTGGGATACCCAGAACCTCGTAGCCTTAGGGATCCACTGGAAGCTGGGTGCAGGTGCACTGAACCCAGATTCCCCCCCAGGGGGAAGGAAGCTGAAATTGGGTTGAGTCCATGCACTGGAAACATGGGGCACCATCTGGCAGGCAGGGGGAGCCCCAGACCTCCCTCACTCAGCCGTGCATTTTCTACCACATCCTACAAGGACAGTCAGCCCAGACCAGGTTTCTGTGAGAGCTTTGCCATAATAGCAATCTGTTCTTTCTCCTTGAGATTCTAATATAAAATTCAGAGTTAAAGATAATCAGAGTGAGGAAGAGAAGGCAAGCATGCTTCCCAGAGGGCCGTGAAGTAAGAGACAAGCAGACGAAAGCAGTTATGCCTGACTGAGTGACACTGGCAGTGGGGACCAGAGTACAGATCCACACCTTGCACAAAAAGGGTTGAGACGTGATGTCCAGAGCTGTAGGAAGCCTCTGTTGCCTTCCAGTTCCAGTTTCCAGAAGGCCCGCCTGGCAATAGTTCTGTTTTTCTTGATACCTGGTCATGTATCTGAGGACCCTAGCATTCTCACCCCTACTAGATCCTTTCCAATAGACTCTCATCCTATCTAATAAAAGAGTAATATGCAAATTGACCAACACTCCAACACACAAGATGGCCTCCCCCATGTGGTCAAAGATGGCTGCCACAAGATGGCCTGCAGGGGAGGGCAGCTGTGGGCAATCAGGCCAGCAGGGGAGGGCAGTTAGGGGGGACCAGACCTGCAGGGGAGGGTAGTTAGGGGGGACCAGGCCTGGAGGGGAGAGCAGTTAGGGGTAATTGGGCCAACAGGGGAGCAGTTAGGCCTCCATCAGGCTAGAAGGGGAGTGGTTAGGGGGAGATCAGGCTGACAGGCAGAAGCAATTAGAGGCAATCAGGCAGGCAGGCAGGTGAACGGTTGGGATCCAGCAGTCCTGGATTGTGAGAGAGATGTCCAAGATTGGAGAGGGTACAGTCTGGGATGAGGGACCCTCCCCACATGCACAAATTTCATGCACCAAGCCTCTAGTTACTTATAATGACATGAATCAGTGCTGTTTCAGTGCATTAAAATAATCTAACATCATATCCCACAAAGTTCTGAAGATAAAATTATTCCAAATATGGGACACCACATTGACAGCCTTAGATATAAATAAAGCATCTTTATACTAGACACCACCTTAATCATTACTTAGTCATACTTGTATTTCAGATGAGTCTGAGAATCTATTAGTTAAACATCTTACTATAATCACTTAAAGAGCTAAACTTAGATCTAAATAATCTCAAAAAACAGGCTGAGATAGACCTTGTTGCTACTCCTTACCTATCCTTCATTTACTCAGTATTTACTCACTAAATAAAAACTATTGAATGGCCGGGACCGGTTTAGCACAATGGATAGAGCGTCGGCTTGGGGACTGAAGGGACCCGGGTTTGATTCCGGTCAAGGGCATGTACCTTGGTTGCGGGCATATCCCCGGTAGGGGGTGTGCAAGAGGCAACTGATTGATGACTCTCTCTCTCATCGATGTTTCTAACTCTCTATCTCTCTCCCTTCCTCTCTGTACAAAAATCAATAAAATATATTTTAAAAAAAACAAAAAAAACAAAAAAACTATTGAATGCAATGGTACATAAACTTAGGCATAATTACTATGTTGGTGGCATTGTAGGTGACACAGATTTAATCGGATGATCATAGAAACAAAAGTAAAATTACTTCTCTTGTAAGTGCTACCAAGCACACATGATGCTATGAGGCTACTTACAAGGGTAGTTTTCTCTGTTATGGGGTCTGGAGGTACATGGATGGAGGAGAAGGAAAAAGAGTCACATAAGATTAGGCTGCAAATGCATTTGGAGAGAAAGGATTTACAATGTTGGTGATCAAGATAAGGATGCTGGTGTTTGTTGTGTATGAAATTAGCATGCTTTAGAGTGAGAGATTGATATGACGAGGCTCTTCTTTAAAAAAAAAAACCAAAAAAAAAAAAACCATGCTGCCTTTTAATTCAGCTGGTAGGACAAGTTTACTAACATTCCCTCTTTTCTCTCAAAAAAAAAGGGGTCTTATGATGGCAAATAAAATAGAGCTGTCAGCAATCAAGGTCTTTCAGCAGATTCGGAAGTGTGGGTTCTCTTCTCACACAGCAAAGATGAGATTCCATGAGCCATGACCACTCATGGATTTGTCCAGCTTCACTCCTCATTTGCTCAATCTTGAATCTGAATAGACAACCAACAGCCATCAGACATTCAAGGAAAAACCCCATTATAAAAGACGACGAGCAAGGAAAATAAACAGAAAACAGTAAGACTGGATGAGACATGAATCAGAAAAAAAAAACGAACAAACTAAAATCTTAGACCACCATCTCTAAGAAGTATATAGCAAAGGATTCTAGGAGATCATTTGCTTGAGAGATAATAGTAGAATAGTGATGGAGAATCTGAGTGACACTGAGAGAAATGAAGGATAGAATGAGAAAGCCAAATACATCCAACTGGAATCTCAGGAACATAGCAATGAATGAGAGGAAATAATTAAAAGGAAACCGATGTTCACATCTCAGGACTGACAGAAAACAGCAGTCGAAAATCCCCAAAGCAATGAATATACTACAATGAATGGAACTAGGATATAAAAAAGAAAATTTACATTTAAGCACATTTCAATAAAAGTACAGAGCATGAAATACAAAGAAATCTTAAAATGAAGCCAGAGTAAAGCAACAAATCACTATAAAACCAATTTAAATGGCAGCTGACTTTCATTTGCCATATCTGGCATCCAACGCCCATTTTTCTCCAGACTTGGTGGAGGTGAGGACAATGCCTGAGGTTTTCAAAGCTGCCCATTCAGCTTCCTGGACCAACGAGGGTAGTGGTGAAGGCTGAGGTCAGGAGTTGCGTCCTGAGACTGCCTACCTTTCCTTACCGAGAGAGGACCCACTTTGTTAGAATGCACCCATCACCTCCAGCCCCATCCTCAGCTTCTGCCCACATACTCTTCGTTGTGCGTTACAGAGTGCATTAATGCTTAGCGGCAGGAGGTCCTGTGAGCTCTCTTCTCCAATATAATCGCTCTGAAGTGTTAGTGCAATTTACTAAGCATATATGAACTCGCACAAAGCTAAAACTAAGTTCTGGTTGCATTATTTTCATGTTTTAAAAAATATCTTCCTAGTTGTATTTACCTAAAGGATAGAGGACAATTTATTCACTGCGCAGACTCAGTTGAGTAGGCTGGTGACAAAGACTCATTAGTTGATCACCCAAAGGTGATCCTCACAAGTCAAGAAACACTGATGGGAACTAGCCTTTCTCACAAGACTTGACACATGCTACTTTTATGAGCACTAGAACATTCTGGAATGTCAGAAGCATCAAGGTGAGGCATTATGCCAACTAATAACTGGAAGAGTGGCCAATGTCTATGTAGCCCTTACTAGGTGCCCCATACTATTCTAAGCATTTTATATATTTGATTCATTTAATCATCAGGACATCATTATAAAAGAGTATTATTATTAGCCTGTCTGACAGTGTGCAAACGGAAGCACTAAGGAATTTAGTAACTTGTCCAAAGTCATCCCTCCGCCCTACAGCCAGCCTCTGAAGCCGGGGTGCTGGCTCCAGGGTCCTGCTCTCTACCACGTTCCGTGTTGTGTCCTGAGTAATTTTGGTGGGTGATTTTGTGCAGTCACCTTTACGTTGCTCACAAAATGACTTAAGCCTGTCCTAACCACAGCTGCCACTCCTCACCCCCTGAAGTCTGGCGAGGCCCGCTCATTGGATAATTGTGGAACACTGTCTCATTTACTACCGAGTCCACCCGGGAACACTTCCAAGCGCCTTCCATCATTCGTCTGCATTTCGCATGCAAGAAGCCAGAGGCCGCCGATTAAATTGGTATCATGCATTATTTATGCCCCATGTCTGCGTGACCCCAATGGAGCTGTAGAAACAGCCGAATGGGAGTAGCTCGTATTACCGAGTGGCTTCCAACTGCTGGTGAGAGCGTGAGTGTGTGTGAGTTGCGTGTGGGCAAGTGACATATCTTCCCACTGCCAGGGGCCAAGGGGACGGCATCAAGAAGAACAGGGCTTGCCGAAACCGGTTTGGCTCAGTGGATAGAGCGTTGGCCTGCTGACTTAAAGATCCCAGGTTCAATTCCGGTCAAGGGCACGTACCTTGGTTGCGGGCACATCCCCAGTGGGGGGTGTGCAGGAGGCAGCTGGTCGATGTTTCTCTCTCATCTATGTTTCTAACTCTCTATCCCTCCCCCTTCCTCTCTGTAAAAAATCAATAAAATATATATTAAAAAAAAAAAAGAGCACAGGGCTCTATTTTGCAGTCCTCTGGACACAGGGCTTCCCTTACTTGGGAAGACTGAGTTCAGAAAATGCTCTTAGCCTGGGGAAAGCGAAAGACTGGCATCCATCTCCAAATGCTAATGTCACGGCTAGAACAAGAGGGACACAGGAGATGGTTGTCCTCTTTTGAAGAAAGATGCAGTAAAGACAAGGATAAGGAAGAAAAAGCCTACTCCACGGCTTGGGTTTATAACAATTAGGTTTAACCTAAATAGTCACAAGAGGCTCTTCCATGGGGGACCATCTTCCCCAAGGCACCACAGGGAGAAAGCTGGTGGTAATTGATCATAACCAAGGCCAAGTCCGAAGCACTTTGGAGGTGGGTGACCAGGGGCTAGAAGCTCTGATTGAAACAGCTGGCTTGGTAACCTGTTCCTAAAAGCAGGTGGCCCTAGGTCTGACTGGGTGTTCAGTGGTTAGAGCATCGGCCTGTGCACCAGATGGTCATGAGTCTGATTCCCAGTCAAGGGCATGTATCTGGGTTGCAGGTTCAACCCCCATTCCTGGTAGGGGGGCATGTGGGACGCAACCCATCTTTGTGTCTCTCTCACATTGATGTTCCTCTCTCTTCCTCCTTTCCCCCTCACTTCCAATCCCTCTAAAAAATCAACCCCTTTCCCCCTCACTTCCAATCTCTCTAAAAAAATCAACTCCTTTTCCCTCTCACTTCCAATCTCTCTAAAAAAATCAACTCCTTTCCCCCTCACTTCCAATCTCTCTAAAAAAAAATAACTCCTTTCCCCTTCACTTCTAATCTCTTTAAAAAATCAATTCCTTTCCCCCTCACTTCCAATCTCTCTAAAAAAAATCAATGGAAAAAATATTCTCACTCCTTGGGTGACAATTTTAAAAAAATAAATATTTCCATCCAGAGGAGGAAATAACAATTAATCAACAAGTAAAGGGATTTCTTTTCATGATCCCAAAGAAGGAGCAAAGGTGTTACCTTCAAGTAGAGAATGAATTCCAGATACCCATGTTCAGGCTATGACCCTCCAGGAGAAGATTTTTCCACAGAAGATTGCTTTGAATTTGACACTTGCAGTCACAGTCCAGAGACACTAGTCTAATTGCTTCTTTGTAGCAACAATTTATTTTTCTGCCTTAACATTTCAGGCATCGAATAGCTAACTGTGGAGGATTATGGGCTGATGTGCGTTCTCCCAAAATTTGTATGTTGGGAGTTCTGACCCCCCAGTACCTTAGAAGGTAATCCATGAAACATAGGCTGGGAAAGTCTCACAAGAAAAACAATGACCATAGTGTGTCAGACCCACACTCCGCAGGGAGGAGCCCCAGCCATGTGGGGTTCAGGGTACCATCAAATGTGACACCGATTTTATGTGTACTCCAGCCAATGTTTCTCTGGTGGAGGTGAGGACATTACTGGGTCACAAAACATTTTAACGTTTTCCTCCAGACCTGGGACATCAGATATGCCTGCCAAATTACCTGTCTGCATTGGCATTCCACTGTCATAGGTAATATAAAAGTCATTTATGCTTGGTCCAGACACATAGTGGACTTCAAATCTCCTCCCTTCATTACTAAACAGCTAGTCCAAATGAATATACCACTTGCTCATTTCATACTTGGGACTTATATCCTACACCATTTTTCTTTTCTTTTTTTAATATTTTTATTGATTTTTAGAGAGAGAGGAAGGGAGAGGAAGAGAGAGCTAGAAACATCAATGAGATAGAAACATCAATTGGCTGCCTCCTACATGTCTTCTACATATGCCATGACCAGAAATCGAACCAGCAACCTCTTGGTGCATGGGTCACTGTTCAACCACTGAGCCACACCAGCTGGGCATACACCATTTTTTATGCAAAGATTCATCTTTTTTGTAAAATCAGAACACTTGGGTTGGGTTGCCTGGTATTGTTTAAAGTTGAAGAGTGGCTCATCTTAGAATCAACTCGTCATGGTTGACACTCGTGCATTCACTGCTGTACACCCATTCTGAGTCTATTTGCTGAAGTCCTGCTATGTGCCAAGAAGCAATTCTATGTAACATGAGGCTCTTCACACTTAACATCTGTGATCTGCTCAAGCCCAAATGAAGGTGCACTCAGTAATGGCAGCCATTCCAGTACATTCTGATACAGTATTCTACCCATGGACAGACTCAGGAGAGGGGAAGCATCAGACCCTGCAGACATGGGGAAAATAGGGCTATGATGTTCATCTCTTCATTCCTTCCCCAACATTATGCTGGAGGCCATTAAGATGATAGTGAATGGCAAACGTGAAGCAGGGGGAAAAGCCACTGAACGTGGGCAATTGCTATGTATGCAGTTGTGCATTCCCCTCTGCCACTTGCAACACTGGCCTAGCGTGAGTGAGTGACCCATTTTGCTGTACAGAAACCTGATTCTGTGTGTGTGTATGTGTGTGTGTGTGTGTGTGTGTGTGTAACACCCACAAATTAACACCAGATTCAAAAGTGCATCCCGCTCTGCCATTTGCAACAATGGCCCAGGATGCAATGCTGTAAAGACAGCTGACTGTCTCTGTAAGTGTGTAACATCCACAAATTAATACCAGATTCAAAAGTGCCTTCCTCTTCCTTCCCCTCTCCTGAGAATTCCTTAAGTATTCACCATTAACTAGGTCTGTTTCGTTCTGAAATGAATACATGCTATTCACTAAGAAAACGTTATCATACAAATGGATGTGGATTTTTTTCTAAATCTATTATTTCTGTGTTTTGAATAAAAAAATAAATGTTTCACCAGCCCACACAGTTTCCTCTTCATCATAAAGGACAGCATAATGAACATTCAGGCAATAGGGATGGGACCCTGCCCATTGTATTGTGTTTATATATCAATTTGGTTCCACTTTGGGTTAAAGGGTCACTTTGGTTGGTGAGACAAAGAACTTGCATTTTATAGCTTCCCCGGAGGAAATACTATCTGGTGGCCTTCCCTGGCAAAATAGACGCTGACTGACCATAGCTTATTAATATTATTGCAACTCTTGTCCACAGTGGTCCGTTTCTTCTGCCCATTTTGGGTTGGGATTGCTGGTATTGTTGCAACTTCTCTGCCCTAGAACTAATAATGTTAGATGACTGCTGGCAATAGCTATTTTTAACCACACTCTCTAAACACTGGTGTCCTATAAACTCAGCAATTTGGGCACACAATATGTGTAACTCCCTGGAGAATATTACATGTGGGTTTTATTTTAATATCAGAATCCACTTCCTTTAAAAACGTATGGAAGGGATTCTATGATTATTTAAATCTAAAACCATAATCCAACTTTTCATTTAAACTAGATTATTGGAAGGACATTCAGTCATTGATCAAAAAGATGAACTTAATTGTTACATGGCTCTGTGGCTTAATGTAGCAATGTAACACTACCATAGTTTTAGATTTAACCAATAAAGAAGTGTTTGTCACTTAGCAATCAAAATCTAAGTCTAGAATTTCCACTAGAAAAATATTAATATTTTCATGCCATTGCCTGGAACATAGTTGGCCCTCAAGTTGCAACAATAATAAAATATTAAGAAATTGTGACAATTATTTTACTACGAATGCTTCATTTTACCCTTTGGGTTGACTAGAGGTGTGGTCAGCCCCTTGAGTGTGACTCTTTTACAAAATACCACAGCCTGGGCGAGTCTATTTTGAAGAAATGGCGTTAGAATACATTTAAGTTTTAAAAATGTGGCTCTTAAAAGAAATTTCAATCGTTGTACTATTGATATTTGGCTCTGTTGACTAATGAGTTTGCCAACCACTGTACTAGAGTAAGGTGGGTACCTGGCCAACATGGCTGATGTCCTTATAAAAAGTGGGAATTTGGACACAGAGACATACAAACAGGGAAGAATGCCAGGTAAGCATCAATAAGCCAAGAAACATCAAACTGCCAGCAAATCAACAGGAATTTTGGGTGGACACATTTCAATCTGTGACAAGAGGGCCGAACAAACACGTGACAGAATGAGGAAGGACAGAAGTCAGTTGCCAGGCGTCACGTTGACTACATTCAGACCCTGCTGGGATCACAACAATGGGCAGTGAGGACGTCAGTGACATTTGGAGAGTAGGGGACCTCACAGACAAATTAAAGAAACAAACACCCTGTTGGCCAAGCAAAACAAATTTGTGGGCTGAGGACTACCAGGTTTCAACCCCTGTTGAAGAATTTCTGGCAACTTTCAAAACTGGGTGACAACTGCCTGGGTGATGAGAATTCCATTTGCTGGGATAGAGGGAGGAGGGGAGCTGATGCTTAGAACGCATCCAGTTCCCTTGGATGTTTACGTAGGGACAAGAGGTAGACTACACATGTCTCTTAATTCCCTTAAAACCTTACTTCTGCTTCCTATTGTCCAGAGACAGAAGAAAAAGAACTCATTCCTACTGCCTGAACTAAAACATAAGTGTGCACTGGTGGTTAGCGAACTGGACACGTTGTTAACATGCTGGATAGATGGTACCAAATCCTTACAGAAGGCAGGCAGGTTTCATGGCTCCAGCCCATTCGGATCAGCCGGCAGTGACTGCCTGGAGGATTCTGGGTTAGATGGAACACAAGCTGGACTCCCGTTACTTAGCCATTCTGTTGGGGGGGGGGGGAGGTTGCGGAGGGAGGGCATTGCAGCCCCAGAACAAGGAAGTACCCAGGGGAACCGACTCTCAGACAGTCCCTCCCTCCCTCCCAGGTGCCACTAACGGAAACCTACTCTGTGGGGCTCTGTGAGGCCAATAAACAGACCCGGAGCCCATTCCTCGGGCAGAGAAGAAAATGAAGATGTTGTGAAATGTAGAGAGCCCTTCCACTTCTGATCTTAACATGAAACCCAAGAAACAGGTTTATTCCTCTTTATTGCTCGGGAGGTTGGGGGTTAGTACTTTGTGGTTTGTCTTAAACTAATTATCTCTGTAATTTTTACTGAATCTGTAATAAGCTTATTGATTTTTCCCCCTCTTAAAATAGGCAATATTCCATGGGAAAAAGGCCAACCTTTCTTGGCGCGACCTCTTTTTTTTTTTTTTTCCTTTCTGGAGATTATTAATTTCTTTTTAATAGACCTCATACTGCAAAATCAAATTTTTATATCACAAAGGGATTTACATTTATCTTGAGCTGCACACTTTTCGTCGTCTATCAAACTCCGTTTAAGTTTCTAATTGAAATAATTTTTCAAGTGTTGAGCAATAAAGGGGCAATAAGTGAAGTATTTAAATTATTCAATCTTCTGATTCATTATTAATTCGGTTTTGTTCCTTGCTGCACAGGGAGGCCAAGCTGATGCCTTTGATTCTCGAATCTTTCCTGTCATTCGGCAATAGCTGAAGGGTCTCTTCTTTCCAGTGCGCTTGCGTGCGGGCACTCAGGCAACACCAATGTGAATCACAGTGAGAATTAACGCATGAGTTTTGTTTTGCAACAGGCAGCGCCCAAAGCAGAGAGTGGCAAACCCAGCGTGCCTACTCCTGGTCAAACTAAAAAAGAAACTGCTCACCTGATAGGACGAGCCATCGCACTAAGGAAGACCTTGTCCTTCAGCATTTACAGGCTCATCCGTGCCTTCCATTCCCTAAGACCAATAGATCTTCCTTCCATTCCCTAAGACCAATAGATCTTCCACATGGATGATGTGATGGATCCTCAGCCAGTTTGTCAGATTGGCAGGTTTGCAGGTTTCTGAAACCCTTTGACCAGCATCTCTATCTGGTAATCCCTTTCACAGCACAAACTTGGGCAGAGTATCAGCCTCCCACTCCACAGTCGGCCTTTTAAGGAAATCTCCAGCTGATTCATGCCCACACTGACGTGGGAGAGGTGCTGGGTTAGCCCTTCTGCATGCCGAATACGCTTCACAGAAGGGCAAGAGAAGAGGGCCATCAACTGGAAGAGGATGGACCTGCATCAGATATCAGAGGGGGAAGAACCATGTGTTGCAACTGCCACGATATTCCTGGAAAACTTTGCGGCACCTGCTCTGGCCACCAAAGGATGTGGTTGGATGGAGCAGCTCCCGCCTCGTTGCTGGCTGTGCTGACCTCTTGTTCACAACCCAATGGCCTGTTTACTGAACAAATAAACATCGTCCTCATTAGGGGCTGTGAGCATGTGAAATAAAATGATGCACTGTGCTACTCAGCTGGCGCAGCTCAGTGGTTGAGCATTGACCTATGAACCAGGAAGTCACGATTCGATTCCCGGTCAGGACAATGCCGGGGTTGCAGGCTTGATCCCCAGGGTGGGGCACGTAGGAGACAGCCAATCAATGATTCTCTCTCATCACTGATGTTTCTATCTCTCTCTCCCACTTTATTCCTCTCTGAAATCAATAAAAAAAATATATTTTTAAATGACACATTGTGCTTATCTTACTCTCCTGCTCCAAGATCCCTTCATTGGTTTATCACTTTTTGATGAGTGGCACTGACCATTAACCATATAGTAAACACCACTGCTTCCCCAGCACAAGTTATCATCACAATTAGAAGAAGACTAGAGCCCTTACTCAGGGCTCTATGGATGAGAACTCAAGGTCATGGTTTCTTCTCTATATAGTCCTAAAACCCAGCGGCAGTGAGCCCGAACACCCAAATAGTAATGGAAATGAGTAATGATCTTTCAAGATGGCGGGTGATAGAGGCAGAAGAACTACCTGCAAGTCTGAGACACCTTCTCCTCAATGAAATCGAAGGTTTGATAGGCTGGTTTATGAATAAATTCATGATGTGTGATGTTTCCATAATGTCTGTTAAGAACCATTTCAAAATGAAGTCATCAAAATGACTGCAAAATATATACTTCTGATTCCAACAGCCGTGTGTGTTTGTGTGTGTGCGTGTGCTTGTTATACAGAATTCATTACCAGTATTTCAAGCATAGCCTATGAACATTTGTTCAGGATTGCTTTTGCACAATGGTTTGGAACATCAGCACAGAAAGAGGAAGTGAGAAATTCCAAAAGCCCAGACTTTTCTTCAGCTTGTTTTTCTTCCCTGCCTTATTAGGAAAAAAAAAAAAATCATTCTTTTTCTCTAAATTTTAATACAATTGCAAGGATTTGATATATTTTTAACTTATCAGTTTATGTTAAGAGTAGGCACATCACTTTAATGTGGAAAATGGAAGCTATTATATACCAGGGATTTTCTTTCATGATCACATGGGGGTAAAGAAAGCCTTCATTGTGTGCAAATTGCTTTCCATAGATATTTAATTCTCAATGTAAATATGATAACAATTCTTATATATTTTTTAATTCAGTCTGGAGCTGCTAAAAGATGAGATTACATGGTCAAACAATCAAATTAGCCAAAAGAGGAGATTTGGGCTCAAAAATGTGCTAACGGGGGGGAAAAAACTACTATTAAATAGAATGACCAAAGTAGTAGGTTAAGGATTAAAAATATTGCTGTCCCAACTTATCTAAAAGAAGAGCTGGTTAAGTTCTGACTCACGACCAGAACTGAAGAAAATCAAAGCATAGAGAACAGAAATCAGACAGACACACCCAAAGAGAAAAAGTCAAATAGAGTACATAAAATCCTATATAATAAAGGCCTAATATGCTAAGTGACTGGTGGTCTAGTCAGCCATTCAACCAAGCAAAGTGTAATGTGCTAATTATATACTTAGGCTGCTCAACTGCTTGCTATGACGTGCACTGACCACCAAGGGGTAGACAGTCTACCGCTCACTATGATGCGCACTAACCACCAGGGGGAAGACCCTCCAACCCATATGTGAGCTTGCTGTTGGGATCCAGCCAATCAGGACTGAGTGAAATGGGCCAGACATGCCGTGGAGCACTCCTGAGGTCCCTTCTGGCTGGCCAACCTCCCGAGTCCCTCTTCAGCCCAGATGATGCTTGGTGGGGTCCCTTGACCTGTCCTGCACCCTCTCGCAATCTGGGACCCCTTGGGGGATGTCAGAGAGCCAGTTTCAGCCTGATCCCACAGGCCAGGCCAAGGGACCCCATTTGTGTAAGAACTTATGCATCAGGCCTCTAGTTCAATAATATTTATATATCAAAAAAGCTTACCATAAGCAAAATTACAATACAAACAATGACCTTCGAAATTTTACATATCTGTTTAAAAAAATAATTCTAACACACAACAACAAAGGGCTTGCAAACCTATTTTTCAAATAACATACAAAAAAAAAAAAAAAATGGGCAAAGCAAATGATAAAATTCCAGGGACAATCTAAATTTACAACAACATGGGAACTGGCTGAGTCTATAGTGGAAAATACATATAATAAAATATAATACTATTGAGTACTAAAAAAAAAATCTAATTTTGAATATATGGGAAAAAATCCCAAAATATTAATATATATCAATAGATATAAAATTATATAGAACGCTTGTATCTATCTCCACATTGCAACCGTTTTTCTTCACTTTGCTTGTGTGCTTCAAATGTTTTACAAATTCTACGTATTCGGTATATATTGTTTTGCAATTAGAAAAAAAAAAGATAATCAGCATTGTAAAAATTTTTAAAGAATTTAAAACTGGAATAATTTAGATCAAAGACTTCAGCATAAAATGAGGTGGGGGCGGGGGGAATTCTTCCCAATCCTATAAAATTATAGCCTAAACACGTGAAATATTTTACTTCCAAGAGTAAACTGGCAAATGTTGGATAAAGGTCATTACCCTACACTGACATTCTTAGATATCACCAGCTATGCCTACAGCAGAGGACAATGTTGAGTCATACATGTAAGCACATAGCTGGGATCCAAAGAAAAATTTCATTTCCTCCATTGTGTCTGCACTGAACATCTGTTGTATTCCTGAGTGAGTGGGGCTGATGGGACCAGCGTCCTGGGGCTTTAGATTGGATGGTGCCTCCTCACTGACTCTGAATCCGCATTGCCATTGGGCTAAGATGCGAGCTAGCACATCAACTCAAGCCTACTGCCTGCAGCACCTCCCGTTATCTAGGAAAACCATTCCTATAACTTTATCAACATAACTGATCATTCAAACACAAGCAAAAATAATCCTACAGTGTGAGTTTCTGGTTGCCACTGTAACAAACGAACACAAACATGGTGGCTTAGATGAACACAAATGTATTCTCTTACAGTTATGGAGGGCAGACATCCACGATAACTTTCATGAGGCTAAAGTCAAGAGGTGGGCAGACCAGTGCGACCTCAAGAGGCTCCAGGAAAGAATCTGTTTCCTTGCCTTGTCCAACTTCTTGAGGCTGCTTGTCTTCCTTGGCTTGTGACCCCTCCCTCACAGCATTCCAACCTCTGGTTTAGTCATCCCATCTTCTACCATTTCTCTACTCTCCTGTTCCCTCTTAGCAGGATGCCTGTGATTACTCGAAGCCTACTAGATCAGTGGTTGGCAAACTCATTAGTCAACAGAACCAAATATCAACAGTACAACGATTAAAATTTCTTTTGAGAGCCAAATTTTTTAAACTTAAACTTTTTCTAATGCCACTTCTTCAAAATAGACTCGTCCAGGCCGTGGTATTTTGTGGAAGAGCCACACTCAAGGGGTCAAAGAGCCGCAAGTGGCTCACAAGCCGCAGTCTGTCCACCGTGGTGCTAGATCATCCGAGATAATCTCCCCACATCCAGAATGTTAATTTAAACACATGTGCAAACTCTCTTTGTCCATATCAGATAATAACCACAGGTTCCAGGAGTTAGGACATTAGGACATGAACACCTTGGGGGAAGAGGGTGGGTGTTTGGCAATATGATTCAGCTACTACAACCATCAGTCTGCTAGGCAAGGCCCAGCCTATAAAATTCTCCATAGAGCAGCCATTTGGCACATTTTTGTTGATATTTTAGAAACATGACAAACTATGATTCTCTTCAGAAATATGATCTTGAAGGAAAGGCAGATAAGTGGATTTCTATTATAGGAGGAAAAGGAACACTCATTCTCAAATTTCTTGTTCTTTCCTCAAGTCTTTTTTTTATATATATATTTTATTGATTTTTTACAGAGTGGAAGAGAGAGGGATAGAGAGTTAGAAGCATCAATGAGAAGAGAAACATCAATCAGCTGCTTCTTGCCTCTTGCCCACAACCCAGATACATGCCCTTGACCAGAATCGAACCTGGGACCTTTCAGTCCTTAGGCCGATGCTCTATCCACTGAGCCAAACTGGTTTCGGCTTTCCCCAAGTCTTGGATGAGTGCCGCACAGCGGAAAACTCACATGTTTTTAAAAACAATTATGGCACCTCTGCCATATGGTGGATACAGATGTGAGCAGAGGCGTCTGCTTTACTAGTACGAATGCAAGTGATGGCTCTGACTTTCCTGTGGCTCCCTTTGCCACGGGAGCAGAGAAAGGATGAGATCACCACCTGCTGTGAGCACCTCTGTGCCACCTCTCGCCCTCCCCGAGCCTGAGACTCCAACGAAGGACAACGGAAGCCATCGATGGAGGTTACTGAAATCTATTAAATAAAAATATCAAACCTTTAGGTTTTTCAATGTGGGAGGACCAACATACAGAGGGTGATGGCTCCTGACAACTGCCATACCCACTAGTAACCTTTCCCTTCTCTTTCTCCTCATGGTTCATCACCCAAAAAGGTGACATCTCGTGTTTCCATGATCAACAAACCTCTGAGTTGTTTGGTGAGCAAATAGTTACTAAAATATATAAAAACTTTAAGTACTGAACTCCAACGTGGACAGACTTGCAAGGAAGGGGGAGGAGGAGAAGGAGAGAGGATGGGGGAAAGCCACTTTTGTGCCCATGCCTGGACCCTGGAGTGTTGTTAAGAAACCTGCACAACTGGAAAAACTGTGTCATAACAGATGCATGATCACTGACCTACCCGGGCCTCTTCACGTCTCCAAGGAGAGGTTCACTTTCCTGCTCTCCAAAAGGGCCTTTCACCTTCCTAACCTCCCCAAGCCTCAGCCTCCCCTCTCCCCCTCAGGAGCCAGTCTTCCCTCCCTCTTTGAAGAGAAAAGAAGGGTACCATTAGTCAAATCCCTTTAACCACCTACCACCACCAAATCTACAAACGTGCCAGGATCCGATCCATCTGTGTCCTGTTGGGGTCCTGCCTGGTGTACCCTCATCCTCCACACTCCGGTCCTGCTGCCCTTCCTCAGATCCTTCAGCGGGCCATGCTTTATATCCCTGGAGGCCTTGTCACACCTGAGGCTGGCCCTGATGCCCTGAATGACACGGGTTGCATGAAGTCACCACTGTGCGCTCCTAAGGACCCATTAACGTAGCCGCTGATGCACTCACAATGCTGCTGGGACTAACTTCTCTCTGTAATGCCAGCTCCATGGGGCAGGGACCATGTGGGTGGCACCCAATTCCCCCCGTGCCTGGCACCCTGCAGGTGCTCTGTAAGGATGTGTTAACCATAAGCTCATTTCTCCGAGTTTCCCTGACGGGATCTGATAATATTTAAGGCTTCACTTGAGCACTTGTGTTATAAACGTAGAGTCGCTACACAGATAGCTTTGGATGACCTTGGGTAAACAGTGACATCATTTATTTCCAAATCCTAGAGGTATTCACAACACATCCTTCATATGGACAGTGATGAGGTCTAAAAAATGTACAAATGCTACACAATATGCTCAATGCATTTGAGGGCAGGATTCCCATTACTTTCATCATCCTAAGAAATCAGTCTTGAATAGCAGTCCCAAGGTAATACATAATGAAAAGGATTATAAATATTTGATGAGTGGTTTCTTATTATTGAACTCTGTTGCTGACGGACCACCTAACCAGAGGGTGTCCAATTCCTTCACTTGAAGAGAAACATCTATGTCCTATAAGCCTGGGTCTAAGCACATGTCCTCAGACCGACTTTGTTTCACTGACTCCTGGGCCTTTGGTTGGCTATCTAGCCAGTCCTGTCCTTGTCTTCTTGATTCCCCTTAACTGTTATCCACCAAACTGCAGGTCCCCTTGTCCTCACACCACTCTGGGACCTACCTCCTGCCCATTCCCTGGACTTCCTCACGCCAAAGAAGTGGCCACAGTACAGCCAGCACACCTCAAATAGGGATGTGAAAGGATACCTCAATGGAGATGTGAAACCTAAAACTAGGGAATGGTTCATCAACTGGACCTTGTGATCAGTCCCCACCTGCCACAGACTAGAGTTAGCTGGCACGTGCCCGTGTCCCCATCAGTCTTCATGCTCCATGTCAGCTGGCATTTTCATCTTGTATGTAGAGCAGAGGCCCCCACCTAGTGTGATCATTCAAGAATTATTTGTTGAATTGAACTCTAGTGGAGGCAAAAAAAGACATTTCTGGACATTAAAATAATGTTTAAAAAAAATGTTTAACCAAACCCTTCCTCTAAAATGTTCCTTTATAAGCAGCTGACAAGCAGTGCAGGAAAACTGCTACGATTTGGGTTTGAGAAGCAGACATGACATTTAGCTCAAGATCCAACAAATCAGTCTTTGGAGAAAAAACGGGGCAGCCATCTGTCCTCTGCTCCGTGCACAGTGCCAGTGGCTGCTGGCCTGCCACGGAAACTGCCGGAGTGTAGCCACATGGCTGAGCTCATGGACCTAGGAGGCGGCTGAAGCTGCTTTCCACTTAAGAGGAAACTAAGTCATTTCCTCTCTGGAGTCTGGTGGAAGGGGCACGGCACTTAGATCAAAAGAGAAGCCCTGACCAGCTTGCTCAGTGGTTAGAGTGTCAGCTCACAGCCTCAGCTGCCTCATACTGTCTTCTAATACATGGACAACCACCTCTGTCATCCCACCTCTCACACACAATCACACCCAGCACTGCCACGACACCAGATCCCACTTTTATCTATACCCTATGGCATAGCTATTTCCGGGGGACGGAAGGAAAAGACGGAATTTGGTTTGGACTCTTCGCTTTAGAAGTGACTTGAGGAGTTCCAAGCGGCTATGTCTAGACAACTGAATACACAGGTGTGAAAATCTGAGTAGAGCTGGAAATGGTAAGTCCAGGAAAAGAGTGGAGAATAAAGGCAGAGGTGAGCCTGGGATTGAGCAATCCTGAATTCTAACACTTAATGGCCATGCATGAGTTGGCAAAGATTGAGTTACCAACTAAAAAAATATAGGAGAGCCCTAACCGGTTTGGCTCAGTGGATAGAGTGTCAGCCTGAGGATTCAAGGGTCCCAGGTTCGATTCTGGTCAAGGGCATGTACCTTGGTTGCAGGCACATCCCCAATAGGAGTTGTGCAGGAGGCAGCTGGTCGATGTTTCTCTCTCATCGATGTTTCTAACTCTCTATCCCTCTCTCCTCCTCTCTTTAAAAATCAATAAAATATGTTTAAAAAAATAGGAGACAGCAGGGGAGGGAAGTAAGTTGGAAGTCCAAGAAAGAGATTGTTTTGATGAGAAAGGAGTGGTCACTCAAAAATGAAGACTGAAAATTCTTTGTGAATTTGGCAATATGGAAGCCATCGGTGGCCTTGGAGTAACATGTTTAGAAAAGGGAAGGGCTGACTGGGTGATGAGAGACTATAAGGTGAGTACCAAAGGTCAGTGAGTGCAGACAGGCCTTTGGTGACATTTGAAGAGAGAGATAAGAGGAAAGTAGGAAGGAAAGCAAGCAAGGAGCCGAAGCTGGTTTGGCTCCGCGGATAGAACATCGGCCTGTAGACTGAAGGAAGGATCCCAGGTTTGATTCCGGTCAAGGGCATGTGCCTTGGTTGTGGGCACATTCCCGATGGGAGTTGTGCAGGAGGGAGCTGATCAATGACTCTCTCTCTGCCATCGATGTTTCTAACTCTCTATCTCTCTCTCTTCCTCTCTGTAAAAAATCAATAAAATGTTTTTTTTTTCAAAAAAGCGAAGTAAACGAGAAAGAGCTCATGCGCATGAAAATGCAGACAAATACATACTAAATGGTATGACAGAGAGGATGGAAACAGCAGAAATGAAATGCCATTCCATTCTACAAAAGGCTGGGGGATGAGTTGTTGACATGGGACTCACGTCTTTTTGCCCTGAAAACCAGGGTTGGGCAAGAGAACAAAAACCAGTGAGACTAAACAGAGGCATTCATCTTAGCAACTGGCATATGAAGACAGGGAGATGGGGTAGGCCTGACTCACTGAATCTTCTGGTCACTTGCAATTTTCCAATGACCACAGAGACACAGTTGAAAGTCACTGCCTCAGCCAAGCAACCACACAGGACCCAAGAGGAAGCAGAAAGCAAAGGCAATAATGAGCACGTGTGACCAGAATGCCACTGGAGCGTGCTGATAAACAGCTCTATTTGTGCCCCCAAAAGCGGGCTGGGTGTGCCAACTGAGCAATTCTCACACACATGAAGAACCACAGAACCCCGTGGGCTCTCCAGCTGTGTATACATCCCGTGGCTCTTCTCAGAACCTTGCAGGAAACTTTTTCAGGGCTTAACCTCAGGCTAAAATGCTTGAAGCCGTGCTAGAGGAAAATGGATATGAGGAAAGAACAAGATGAGATGTTGGCCTGTAGATATGATTGACTCACTAGAACCACATCCTCACTGCTCTGCAGGCAGAAGTAAAACATGGGGACTGTCCATAAGAGACGAGTAGGCAAGCCCGTGAACAGGAGGTAGACCAGATAGCTAAAATGTCCACGTGCTTCACACACTGAATTTCAATTATTTAATGCCCAAAGTAAATACTGGGAAGGCCTATAGAGCTCACATTCTTATTAGTGAAAAATAGCATTCCGTAAGGCAATTGCAAAACTTAAATTTGTGATGACAATTTAGAAGTTCATATAAACACAAATAAAAGCCAGCACTTAAGAAGGGCCACATATCAAATATCCCTCACTTGACTTGCTCTGCTTCTGAAGGAAAAGGCTCAGATGCTACAATAGCCCTGTGATGGAGGGCAGGCAGGTACAGCTGACAGTTTTCAGACTGAGTGGAGAAAAACAAAAACAAAAAAATCGTCACTAATCCTAACCTTCCCGTTGTTGCCATTTTGTTTCTTTCCAGATGCAAAGACAAAAGGCAATCTTAAAGCAACCCCAAGCTAAACTGTTTGTATACCATGAGGTGCCTATCATTTGGCAATTTTCTCGGGACTTAGGAATGGACAGACTTACCATAAATAAGTCTATTTTCCCCTAAAGGAAACTCGTTTGTTTCAACCAGCAGGCTCCAGTCCTGGTGCCCACAACCCGGGCTGACACAGATAATGCCTCAGAGGCAAGATGCTCCCTCACAGAGGCCCAAAACCCTACTCAGTGAATCTGAGCAAATGCAGGTCCCTCCATCTCCCAGGCTACAGCTGGCACCGACCTCTGCTGGGGAAATCCAAAGGCAAATGTTTCCAACGCCAGTCAAATCTTTTCCACTTCATGAACACCCATGTCTTCTAGGGCAGCTGCGACGGTGCATGTTTTTGCAAATGAGATCCTTACAAAGTGGTAACAATAGCACGTGATGGTCACGGGGACACGTATCCTTTATCAAAGTCTTTTCTCATGCACCCGGCCATTTGATTTGATGTTCATATAACTTTGTGAGGGGCCCATGATTTCAGGAAATTGGATTAATGGTACTGGTCCTGACTCAGAAGATCTGAGTCCCTGTTGGACAGTGCTCTCTGCCTTCCTGTGACCCAGTTTGCACATCTGCAAAGAGCAGAACACTTCAAAGGATTGACGTTGAGAGTCAAATATGATTGTCAAAGGTTTTAGCACAGAGCCTGGCATATGTAGCTCCGTGGACTGGAGCTGGCACGCTTACATCTGCTGTCATCACCACCACCACCAATGAGGTCTCCTGGCTGAGCGCCAGCAAGATCCCAAAGTTAGAAACTCAACCAGAAATAGAAGACGCTGCTCCTGACTCCCAGTCCATTGCTTGTTCCAGCCCATCATGGGAGCGACTTAAAAAGCAGCAAAAGGAAGGAAAGGGTGGCTCTTGGGTCAATCATGTGTTTTAAATAAATGGAAGCCAAAGAGGGCAGGACTGTGTGGCTTGAAGCTTGGACGAAGGCGTGTGGCTTGCCCTTGGCTCTTGGTGATAAATTCAAGATTTCAAGCTTCTGGCAGCCCTCCCAACCTCCCAAATTAAAAAAAAAAAAAAAAATGGGGAGAGGGCAGGGCAGAATGGGGTGATCACCTCCCCCAAGAGATACAATGGCAGGAGGGACCCTTGGTCCCCATTCAGCATGCTCCCAGGACCAAGGCCCGAACCCTGCAGACAGCTTTTTACTATACTGGAAGCCACACAACATGGTTGGCTTCAGAACAGATCCGTTTTCTTGAGACTATATGCCTCCTATCTGGAGAATATACGCCTGCATTCATTTTTCAAATACTCAAGTATTTCTGAGGGTTCGGACACACCAAATGTTCCAGGAGCCCCCCGAGAAAAGAACATTCCAGATCTCTACCTCCTTTCCAGCTCTGCTCCTCTCTGAGCTTCCCTTTGGTACTTGAGGCTGAACGGGGAGGGGGGGGGAGGAGAGAGGGAGTGGGAGGGTGTATTTTACAGCATTTACGGTCACTGCACTCACCTACACAAGAGGCAGGGACTGGAAGCTTCCACGGCTGCAGAGTGGGTTTTCCTTATTTAAAGATATGCAGCCAGTTAGATTTTTTTTCCTGGTGCCAACAATTAGGAATACACACTTCCTGTTTCTAAGCAATTTCAAGTTTAATTAGGATCCTTTAAGCCCCATTTGTCTTAACAATTTGACAGCTCTGGCTTCCCCTTCCACACCCACACTTTGCCTTTTTCACACTGTTCCCCGGTTATAGTGTCTCGCTCGGTGTAAATGCCAGGAGGGGAGGGAAGCAGGCAGAGTGCAGATCGTGTGGTTCTTCTCTGAGCACCGTTCACAGGCACCTGGAGGAGTGGTCCCTTTCCCGCTGCCGACAAGGGCCTCTCAGGAAGGATGAGAGAGTCTCAGTGAGATGTGCCTGTGTTAGGGGCTTCCGGGGGATGAAGAAGGTGACGTCACAGGGAGACCGTGCAGGAGAGCGCCCTGTGTGTCCATTTAAATTAGTTTCCCCATCCACAACAAGTGCTTAAGAAGCAGGAGAGCGGGCGAGATGCATAATGCATCGTGTCATGATGCATAATAATTAGGCCTGCTCCCCACCACTCGGCTCCCCAGACTTTAAAATCTCCCTGAGTGAGCACTTTGTTCTAAAGGCTTTGACAAAAATGCCATTTAGGGACTTTCACATTTACAGCGAGGCAATCTGTCATCGTCTATATGCGAGAGGGGAAGAGGAGAAAGATGTGGCGGGCTGCAGGGTCCTCACCTCCCGGCCAGGGCCCACCCTGGGAAGGTGGCACAGGCCGTCCCTGCAGGGCCCGTGCAGGCAGAACCCTCCCCCAGGGGTGCACGGCCTCTCACAACAAACAAGAAACTCGCAGGAGACAACCATTCCTAGCTTACGCGTGAGCAGAATGATTCACTCTTGGAACAGCCAACGTGAAGTGAAGGTTTGGAAATAAATTCCCAACTTTTGTATGGTTTCTCCAATTCCCACCAAGACGAAGGTTGAAGGTGGGATGGCATGAAAGACATTCTTTATTCTATGCCCAGCCGGTGTGGCTCAGTGCTTGAGCACTGACCTATGAATCAAGAGGTCACAGTTAGATTCCTGGTCAGGTGGTGGGTTTGATCTCTAGTGTGGGACTTTCAGAAGGCAGCCAATCAATGATCCCCTTTCACTATTAATGTTTTGATCTCTCTCCTTCTCTGAAATCAATAAAAATATATTTTAAGAAAACATTCCTTATTCTAAAACATCATTTTTAGAGCATGCGATAAAATCTAAGATAATGCTCTATTTACACAACTAAAAACCCCTGGGGAAATGAATAAATGTTCAAAAGAGAAAACAGATGACATTGGGAATGGACATTGTTACTTTAAAATGATCATTCTAAAAAAAATAAAGGCACTTTTTTATATTTAAAGTAAGTTGAGGTCTAACCTCCACATGAGCTATTCCTCCTTGAAGTGGGGAGAGGTGAGAATGTGGGTGGAGTCAGCCCCACGCAGCGCACTCCTCCTCAGCCACTCCTTCCACGCTGAGCACCGTGTGTGCTGGGGTCTTTACCACAGCC
Organism: Pipistrellus kuhlii; assembly: GCF_014108245.1. Classification (NCBI taxonomy): domain Eukaryota; kingdom Metazoa; phylum Chordata; class Mammalia; order Chiroptera; family Vespertilionidae; genus Pipistrellus; species Pipistrellus kuhlii. The sequence continues at coordinate 2,735,466 of NW_023425515.1, forward strand.
CGGGGCGACTACCCACGGACCCTAAATGGGGATAACAGAACAGCAAGCCCCTAAAAGCTGGTGGTTCTAGGCCAGTGGTCGGCAAACTCATGAGTCCACAGAGCCAACTATTAACAGCACAACGACTGAAATTTCTTTGGAGAGACACATTGTTTAAACTTCAACTTCTTCTAACGCCACTTCTTCAACATAGACTCGCCCAGGCCGTGGCATTTTGTGGAAGAGCCACACTCAAGGAGCCAAAGAGCCGCATGTGGCTCTCGACCCGCAGTTTGCCAACCACAGTTCTAGGATTAGAAAGAAAGGGTTAATGTCAATGATTTAATGAGTGAATGACTAATGGAGTTCAAAAGGCGGATTCAAGTGACCAGAAAAATGGTCTTTCCGCTAATTTAACGTTTTGCCATAACTGAACACGAACTGCCTTGAGCCACAGCACTTGGCTGGGCTGCACCCAGGGACAGGCACTCTCTGACCCTATGCAAACTCTCCCAGGCAACAGGGTGGGCCTTCTCAGCAGAACATCCTCCTGGGCTGTCAGCGATGACACTAGTTCTTAGAGAAAAAGGCCGGGATCAAACCTGAATGGCTGTGCGTACACGTTTTCAATTGCAGCCGTATTTAGCAAGAGATGATGGTTGGCCAGACTCTTAGGACAGATCACGCAATACAGCATCATGTATTGATCTGCCCTGGCCTACACTTTCCTTTCCAGGTTCTTCTATCCTTCCCCTTCATGCATTTGGAATCACATCGATTGTCTAGAGCCGGGAGGCAGGTCAGCTTGGGCTGAATCCCAGCTCAGTCCCAAATCATATTGTGTCTTCTGAAAGAAGTCAATTTGCATCTTTGATTCTCCCTCCCCTCTTGTCTCTGAAACAAAATTTTGACAGGTGGTTGCCCAAGTCCCTTCCATCTCTAACTGTCCATGGTTCTAGGACTCTGAGGCCTTAAACCTGGGAAAGTAGGGTGACATGGTCAGGAATGGGATGAGGTGGAAAGATGAATATTTATGGAGGAATATATGTGTTGAGATGCATAAATGAAGGCCTCAACACACACACATACACACACACACACACACACACACACACACACACGTGTGTGTGTGTGTGTGTGTGTGTGTGTGTGTGAGAGAGAGAGAGAGAGAGAGAGAGAGAGAGAGAGAGAGAGAGAGACCAGAAATATAAAAGTCTTTGAGCAAAAAATGAGAGCCATAAATGTATATTGAGGGAAAAACCACAACAATATCTTAGAGTTGAAGTCCATAGTCATGAAAAAAAAGATGAAGAATGGAAAAGCAAGAGCGAGGGTCTTTGGATGAGGAGCTCATGTGGCTGGAACCCAACTCCATCTAGGATTTACGCCAACTTAAACATCAGTGACCCCTCAGGTTTGAGTGTGGGAATTAACTTCCTTATTGAGTAATAACTTCTCTAGAGCATAGCAATAGGTTGTATTTTATTATGCCTTTAATTTAATGAGTTGCTTTTTTAACAGAAATTTTTATTGATTACAGAGAGGAATGGAGGGGGAGAGAAAGATAGAAACATCAATGATCAGCTACCTACTGCACACACCCCCTGCCCCTACCACCCTCTCGCCACACACACACCCTTCTGAGAATCAATCCCCAACTCCGGCATGTGCCTCAACCGGTAATCAAACTGTGACCTCCTGGTTCATAGGTTGACCCTGAAGCGGCCCATCAGGCTCTGTCACGTCTCCGTGCTGCGGCACTGTGTCGACACAAGAGCACAATATTTGGGAAGCCACCGTCTCCCCAGCTTGCAATGATTTCTCCTTCTTTCTGTTTGGAGGCCTTTGTGGTAGCTCAAACCTGAATGTCATATGGAGCAGCGCACTGGAGGGTTGTTTGTCGCGGCTTCAGTAAGCCACATGCTGCTGCAGCATTTAAGGCTGTTTGTTTAGTTAACCAGAGTTGGATTATGGTTTACAAAGAGGCATTTCAAGAGATTCAAATAAACGAAGGCATTCCACCCAGAAATAAATAAATAATGCTTAATCTAAGGACACAGATTGTGGGTGTGAACAAGTATGGAAGGGAAGAAGAGAAAGGAAGAGAGAAAAGGGATGGAAAAACATAAATAAAAAAGTGAGACAGTGATGTGGCATGTGAACTGCCTTGTGCATTCATTTGAGGTTGGAGTGATCCTGAGTCCTCTTTTACTGATTTTAGGAGCAGAGAAACTTTGGAAACTCACAACAGGGAGTACGTGATTTCACATGTTTTTTAGCCACATCAGAGATTCCCATGAAACACAGTATATAAATAAGAAAAAACATAATCGGTGCTTGGGAGTTGACATTTTAGAGTGGTGCATCTTAAGGTTAATTTAGTTACACCGAATGGCAAAAATTAGAAGACGTCATAGCTGTGGTTCCCCCTTCCCTTTCTGGTTCAGACCAAAGGGAACCTAAATGTATCTCAATTACCCATAAAATAATAGATGGTGATTGCTACAGTGGAACCTTACCTCAAGCTCCCTGTCAATTTTAAAATTTTTGTATGCTTCCCTTTCAAGAAAAAAATGTGAAAAATGGAAGGAATTAGGATTGCTAGTTATTTATTTATTTAAGTGGATTAATCTTTCGGGGTGTGCCCTCTGACTGGTGCAAACTGCGGCCAGTTTTTAGCATCTCTGGCTTATGCTGTGATAACTGAACTGCAGAATGGCCTTTCTTATGTGCCACAAAGCCCTGCCCCTGGTTTCATTTTGTCACACAGTTTGCATGCAGGCAAATTCCACAGTCAAAAAAAAAAAAAATAGTATGGGCAGTAATTAAGCATATAAGGCCACAAACCTATCCACACCTTTGCTTACAGTAAGTCTACACAGAGAGGTGCCCTCAGGGGGGAAGAGAGACCTGACCTTACAAGTAGTCGAGTTTAGGGTATCCCCACTGACCTGCCTCTGGACCCTGTCCCTCACCTGTCCATCCCACACCCACCACCATCCTAAGGCAGCTGCCTCCTCCCTGCCCCTGGGGAGGGCCTGCGATTGGTTGCCCTTCCATCAGCGCTCGACTCTGCAAACGTGCCTGTACATCACAGCCAAAACACAGCACTGCGTGCTCACGTGACTTTAAAATTATGAAATTGACACATAAACCTCAAATTTGATTTGAGATTTCAATTCAAAGGCCTCCATATTCTGTTGTGGCTCGCTCCCATGCTTAGAGGCATTTTCTGCAATGACATTGCATGGAAATGCAATGGAGCTACATGCTTCCCCCTCCATATCCGGGGATATCTCTGCTTTTCACCTTTATGTCTGCCACTCTCTGCTGTCCTCTCAAACACACACACATCCTGAAACCTCCGTCCAGCCCCACTCCAACCGGCTAATCAGAAGCGGGTCTGCCTTCGTCAGCAGTACAGAACTTCCTCTGCCCTTCCAAGGGGGCACCCACCTCCTGCCCAGCCTTTCTGGGGTTCTGAGCTTGTCCTCTCTGCCTTGGAGCTTTGCTGTGACTTATAAGAGGGGGTGCTCTTATTTCCTCAGTACTCTTCAGTACACTGACTTGTCCTCACTTAGTCAGTCAACAAGAGTTTAAGAAAACATACCTACATGTCAGGCCCTTCCTAGGATCTGGGGATACTGTGATGGACAATGCAAAATCCCTGCCTCTGGGAGCTTACAGTTTCGCACCCATAATAGGTGCTCAATAAATATTTGCTATAATGTTCTTGAACCAAACATCTTCGCTTTACCCGAGGCATATATACTATCTTTATAATTATATAGGTATTAACATTTTTAATTAAGGAGTTTTTATTGTTATGCCTCTAGGAATGGGTCAGAGTTGAAACGCCTAGGGAATAATGTTTGTTGACCTTTCAATCACTAAGCATGTCCAAATCTTCCACATGGAGAGAACTCCCGCAGGAAGCAGAGGTAGGATCGTCCAAACTCTTTAAGAAACACACCCCCTGGATACTTGGGTAAAATACAAATTCAGCTGCAGTAATGAGATTGGGTCTTGTATTAACAAAATTGGTTTGTGTCCGTTTTCATAAAGGCCTCAACCGATACAGAATTCACATTCAATCTCGGTCTCCAATTACCACTTTCAAAAAACATCTTTATCTAATATTTGGGCCGTGAGAAGACTGATGGTCAGTTCAGGACGAATTAAACCTCCTTAAAGACAGAAACTCAATTTAACTTGGGGGTGAGTAAAGATCCCACAACGTAATATGAACCTAACCTAATATGTCACCCCTCCTCCAGTTTCACTCTGAAGCACACTCACTATAGGTCATAAATAGTCCAATACCTGAAAAGGATAAAAGTTAATTCACGGTCTCTCACTTACCTAAAAGAACTCAAGCAAGCGAATGGGGGTTGACAAGGAAAAGTAAATGAATTTTTCCACTTACACACTGATTCATAAAAATTGATATTTCATTTTCTCCACACAATTCTTTATTGTTCAGCTTGAAAGCAAATGTATCATAATCATTCTCACAGCTGCAAACAGGCCGGTGAAGACACGTGACTTTGTTTGCAAGACCTGGCGACATTCAGATGTGAAGAAAGAAGTCCTGAGTCACAATCCTGTCTGACCACGCCCATGGTCCTGGTCTCCAAAGCCGATCTCATTTCCTGGGAAACTGACTTTCTATTATAAGAACGTACTCCCTGGCCTGTGTAAGGACAAACGGAGGGTACACAGGCCAGTGGGTGTGTAAAGAGGCACAGGTGGAGAGGGGGCAGTTTTGCCATCTGACAACTGTATGGTGATGGCGACCTGGAGCTTTGAGCATTATAAGAAGTAGCATTTCACAACTAGCAACCAATAGTGTCAACCGTTATCATTGACATTATCATCAGCATTATCATAATTATCATCACTAGTGCGTATAACATGGAAGCAGAGGACCTAAACACCTTAGAGCAGTGATTCTCAATCTTTCTGATGCCACAACCCTTTAATACAGGTTTTTTTTTTAATATATTTCATTGATTTTTTTTGCCCCCCCTCCCTCCCATACATACCCTCCCTCCCCAGAGTTTTATGTCCATTGGTTGTACTTATATGCATGTATACAAGTCCTTCGGTTGATCTATTATCTCCCCCAGATCTTCCTCCCCTCCCCACTGTAATTTGACAGTCTGCTTGTTGCTTTACTGTCTCTATATCTGTCTTTTGGTTCATCAGCTTATAATGTTCTTTATTATCCATAAATAAGTGAGGTCATGTGGTGTTTCTCTTTCATTGATTGGCTTATTTCACTCAGCATGATGTTCTCCAATTCTTCATGTTGCGGTGACCCTCAACCATAAAATGATTTTCATTGCTACTTCATAACTGTAATTTTGATACTATTATGAATCTTAATGTAAATATCTGTTTTCGGATGGTCTTAGGTGACCCTGCTAGCGGTTCCGACATATGAGGGGTCTGAATGTGTTTGGAGACCGCAGCTGTAGATCTTGGTGTTATATTGTAGCAACTAGACTCATGTCACTTATTTAACTTAGGGCTTCTGAACCTCAGCACTACTGACATTTTGGACCCAAAAAGTATTTGTCCTGGGTTGTCCTGCGCATGGCAGGGTGTTTAGCTGCCTCCCTGAGCTCCACCCACTGGATGCCAGTAGCAGCTCCTCCTTCCCCGGAATACCAAGAACTAAAAGTGTTTCCATGTGTTGCCCCGTGTGCCCTGCAGGGTGAGAGTGCCCCTGGTGAGAATCACTGACTTAACTGAAAAATGCCATTTATCAGGAGCATACCTCTTTTTAACTTACTTTTCTTTAAAATATGTGTGTGTGTTTTTTAATTTACTTTAGAGAGGGAGGAAAGAAGAGGGATAGAGAGATAGAAAGATCAATGATGAGACAGAATCATTGATTGGCTGCCTCCTGCAGGCCTCTACTGGGGATCCAGCCTGCAACCCGGGGATGGGCCCTGACCTGGAATCGAACCATGACCTCTGGTTCACAGATCAACCTTCAACCCCTGAGCCACAAAAGCTGGGCAAGAGCATACCCTTTTTTTTTAATGATCAAATTATACAAGGAGGGAGGAAGGAACCTTTTTTATCCACCTGCTAAAAATAATAAGCCTGAAGCAAGTCCCAAGGAGTTTACTTCGTATCTCCTGGCTGTTTAGAGCTTTATAATAAACCATAACATCTATACTTTTTCTGCACTTCAGAAAAAAAAAAATGATTATATGCCAGACTCTGCCCAGGCAAAGGCCTCGAGAGACACAGCAGATCCCAGGGACGGGCACCTCTGAAGGGTCACCTATGACTGAGAAAACACTGTCCCTTGCTCCAGGCTCCCGTGTGCCCCGAGCCGCTGAGAGATCAACACAATGTCCCTCTACCTGCCCACCTGACAGCAAACCACCTGTGACTTAGGACATCAATACTGCAGGCGGGAAGGCGTCAGACCCCGGGGAAATCGCCCTGTCTTCCCTCACCCTCACAGTGTGCAGCTAAGCTCTGGTTTTTGCCCCCAGTTTCCAGGGAGGAAGAAAGAAATGATGATGGTGAGAGAAGAGACAGCCCCCCCCATTTCAGGCAAATGCGACTGCAGTACAACAGCGATTCTTCCAGGGCCCTGGCTGTGGGTCAGACGGCACCTACTGGTATGCATTCTTTTTTTGTTTGTTTTAGTATATATATATATATATTTTTATTTTTTACTGATTTCAGAGAGAAATGGAGAGGGAGAGAGAGATCAAAACATCCATGATGAGAGAGAACCATTGATTGGCTGCCTCCTGCACAGCACCTCCCCACCCCCACCCCTGGGGATGGAGCCCGCAATCCTGGCATGAGCCCTTGACCGGAATCAAACCCAGGACCCTTCAGTCCACAGGCTGTCACGCTATCCACTGAGCCAGACCAGCTAGGACTGCCGTTCATTCTTATGGAGAGATGTCAGAAACCTCAGGGAAGACTACTCCACTCTTATTAAGGCAGGTAATACACATTTTCCATGGGTCAGTCAGGATGATTTGATCTAATAATAAACCTGAGTCATACAATCTTTCCTCTGTATTTTTTCTAAGGAACATGTTTAACCATGCATCGTTAGTCCTGGGTCTACCACAGGCTATTGGACATGATGATGAGAGTAACCAGGCCTTTTCCCGGGGGTGGGGGGATGGGGGGGAGAGGTGAAGGTGGCCGCCTCAGCTGGGAATTACCAGAGAACAGTCTCTGCAGTGCCACGTCGGTTGGGAAAACTCCAAATCAGAAAGGGATCTATTTTATTATATTTTATTGATTTTTTTTTTTTAACAGAGAGGAAGAGAGAGGGATAGAGAGGGATAGATGATTCTCAACATCAATGAGAATCATCGATCAGCTGCCTCTTGCACACCCCCCACTGGGGATGTGCCCACAACCAAGGTACATGCCCTTGACCAGAATCAAACCCGGGACGCTTCAGTTGGCAGACTGATGCTCTATCCACTGAGCCAAACCGGTTTCAGCAGAAAGGAACCTATTTTAAACTGATGTCTTCTTCTGCAAACTCCCCCGGCACAGCCTGTGCCTTCTTAGCAGGGCGCCCTCCCCCCTTTTGAAGGAACGTGGGCGTGGGAGCCCAAGGCCGCGAAGACGCGGCGCTGCCCTGATTCCTGTCGTTATGAGTAAGTAGAAATTACGTCTCTCCAGCCTACGAGGTCTTTCATGCCGTTTTCTGCTAACGCTAAAAATCAAAACAGCCGCTCTGAAAGATAATTTCTATCCTGAATCACAATAAAACCGCCAAAGCATTATAACATCAAACTTGTTTAAGATGCCTGGGAGGGAAAGTTATTTTTAATAGGATCTAAAATAGGATCTCAGGACACAAAATGATATTTTTAAAGGTTCTGAATTTAGGCTTCTCCCCAGCACCACCTTCGAGTCTATTTTAGCTCAAAAATCAAGGACACAGTGGTTGGAGAGGGTTGTTCTGCCACTAATAACTGCCCTCAATTTTCCCACGTATGTGACAAGGCCTACGATGCATACGTGTCCTTATTCACCATGTTCTCTGTCTATGACAACTGAGGGAACATGCTTCTGACGATAAATACAGCCAATGTGGGGTCATTCACCTAAAAGAAGGGAGCAGAGGCCCAGAAAACCCCAACAAGCACGTGATCCCCAGCCATCTGCTTCAGGCTGTGGAAGAAGCGTGTGTCCTGAGACCTCAGCCATGGCCTGTGTCATGTTCCTGCATTGGAGCAAAACCTCAGCTGCAAACAGATCCCTCCAGTCCTGTCTCCTTCAGCCCCAGCTCCTCTAAGCTGTTCAGTACTGTAACCCAAACACCCCCTCCCCACCGACCTCTCGCGTGGAGCCATGTGGTCACACTGAAGTGACCCAGCTGTGTCCGTGCAAGAAAGAGCAATGGAACCAAGCCCACAGGCAAAGCACATGCTAGCTGCTACCCTGAACATAAACTATGCTAAGACAATTTTTAAAATGGCGCACGCGCACACACGTATATTTATATATGTAGATACCAATATGTAGAGATAGTACACATATGCATTAATCATTCTCACTCCACTAGCATCCAAATTCAAAGTGCCCCAGGAAGGACCCCGCCTCCCTCCACTCAGGGTCTCCCCTGTTAGCAGCCCCCACTGCCACTCTCTCCAGATCTATCCAAGCCTGTCCCCCAATATTCCCTCCTCAATAGAAAGTCCTCCCACAGTGCACTGGGGTCCACGTGAAGCTTGATTGGGTTGCTTTTCTTGCTATGCCTGACTTTCTACCTCACACAGGAGCTGGGCAGCCCTTCTCAAGTAGATGGTTCTCCAGAGTGAATGAGGGGCCACCTGGATCCAAATGGCAATGCAGATTCCCAGGCCCTGCATACCCATGGCTGCCGCACCACACTGGGTGGTTGTCAGACCTGGGAAACCGTGCACAGACTATATTAACCACCAGGTGAGCCTGTGCACAGTCACGCTGTGCAGCCCTGGGGAAAGGGGGCAAGGGGGGGTGGCAGGGAGAGAGAGGAAAGATGGCAAAGATCCACATCAGACCTAGACCCAAGGAGCTTTCAAACCACGGCCTGTTCCCAAAACCAGGCCGGCGTCGGAGCCTTCCAGGGGAGGCCCGTGCGGGAAAGGCTCTCAGAAACTCCCATACCTTCTTCCTCTCTGAGCCAGCCCGCCTGGGAGTGGAGGCCAGGGCCTCTGGTCCTCCCCTGGGCAGGTCCAGGCAGAGGCACTTGAACTAGAACAGAACAGGGCTCATGGCATCCACGGACACCTGAGTCTGAGGCAGCCTGCATCCTCCTTCCTCCCCTCATTTTCCTGTTCTCCCCACAGCGGGGGAGCGGTCCTTCCTCCATATTCTTGGTCTTCTCCCCACCTTTATGTCCACTGCCTCCAAGCCCCTGATTCGGCAGAAGCCCACCTCCTCAGCCCCAGGGCGATGGGGCTACGGGGGTGGGGTGGGAGGGAGACGGGGAGTCCCCTCTGACCATGAATAGCAAAGGGGGGTGTAGTTAGTGATGTGAGCCCGCCCATGGCACAGATGAACCGACCCCTGATCCAAGAAAATACCCGAAGCAAACCCCAAGGTCACATCTAGGTCACACGTTCCTACCCAAGTATCTCCATAAATACCCATCCAGCCTCCTGTAAGGCAGCAGCCAGCAGAGACTGGTTCTGGTGAGGCCTCATCCATGTGGCCATGTCTGGTAATTAACCATGCCACCCCCTCTCTGCTGGCACACCAAGGTACCAGACAGCGGCGGCCGGCGGACTTGGGCTCTGCCAGCCTGAATAATTTATGAAAGAATGCCGTTCCTTAGAGAGCATTTCCCGTTTCTCACAGATCTCCTCCTCCCTGGCCGGCCTGAGACACAGGTCTGCCCTTTGCAGGGCCCGGTAATGGCCGGGGTGACACAGCCTGACCGGGGGTGACGCAGGCCCCGTGGTACCCTCCCTACGGCGCTGAGCTGCCTGCGGAGCCCGTTGCTGGGGGCCTGCAGCTCGTTTCTGAAATCTCACACGTCATATTACAAAGCCTTGTTATTTTCACCCTGGCAGCTACAAATCGGTTATTAAAAACGCTCTGCCGCCGATACAAAGAGGTAAACACGGTAATTGCACAGACCGGGGCTTGGGGTGTTCCGGGCCCCGTGGGAACCCGAGATCAAACCCAGCCCCGGAGGGGGAACCGGTGCACCTGCACTCCTCCTGCTAATGAGAGAGGGAGTGACTCACCGGTTCCCACAATGCAGCTCGGGGCCTTCGCAGGAATCAAAAAGGGAATAAAATATAAAGACACAGGATTCCGGCGCTTCTAATGATCCCCAGGCTTCGCCTGTGTCGTGTGACATAGGAGGAGAGATCTCCCCATCACCCCGAGGCTGGGGGAGTGAGGGAAGCACCGGGACCAGGGAGAAAAGCCAAGCTTCATTCAGAATCGGGAGCAGGAGCAGCAGCAAGCGTCTCCGCTGCCATCAGCCATTTCCAATGACACGGACCTTGGCTGTGCGACATGGGCCACTTCCACCAACATCCTGTCCCCCGAGGCAGCCCTGCACCTGGCTCTGACCCCAGGGTCACATGCCCATCATGACGGCCCCTGAGGATGCAGAAGGTACCCTGGGGCTTGGGGCTCCCCAGGCTTCCCTGGGAGTGTCTTCACCATCGGTGTCTGGCAGAAGCACCCCATCATTTGAAAGCTCGGGTATCCAGAAAGAACAATAAACTGACTTCCGCTATGTTTACATACGATGGACAACAAGCATTGCTTAGATTCTGTGTGAAACCCGCTAAAACACTGTCTCCTGGATTCTCATTTTCATAGTCCAAGAGGCAAGGCTCCTGAATGGGAATTGGTAAATAGATGGTTCAGCCCTCTCTCTCCACCTCACCCAGCCCGCCCATTTCACAGACGATTCTTCATAAAAACAGAGGCAAATGCTTTCCCAGCATCAGGTTCGGGGGCAGGACAGGACCTGGCTTTCACCCCGATTTCCAACCTGAAAACCGGCAGGACTGCCACACAAATGCAAGGATCCCACTCGGAACTAGTGAAACCAAAATGCTCCGAGGAAGAGAGGCCGGCCTCCGGAGGAGGACGATTTCAGCTTCAAGAGCAAGTGCATCCTTTTTTCTTCATCCAGTTACACGTGTGTCCGTCAGACAGCCCGTGGCCGCTGCACCTGCCCCGTGAGAATGACCCGTCAGAAGAGCATAAGCCATGATTGAAATCCCCAGAATGCAGCATCTCGTTAACATGGAGAAACCTGGGACCATGGCCAAGACCCTAAATTTGAACGCCTCTCGCGTAACCACTGTAAGCATGCATACGGATTCGGCCAGAGAGGCGGCGCTTACTGGGAAATAAATATCTGTAACTCAGCATCTGACCATCCCCCAGGCACGTTTCCGGTAACATATACATTGGCTACCGACCCCCACCCCACCCCCACTCCGCCACGTGCGTCTAACATGGACTTAAACCCTGAAAGCATTTCTAGAAGGTTCTGCAGAGTCAAAGTGATTTCTCAATATTTCAGCAAAGGTCGATCTGCTTTTTTTTTTTTTTCTGCCCCCAAATTCTGTATGGTGCCGGGAGGTTAGGGGAAGCCGGCATGGAGTATGGAGGTGGTGTTTCCGGTTTTCAATCCTTCCTTTTCTCTCTAGCAGCCACATGTAAAACTGGCTTTCTATAAACAGGGCTGCTCGGTCACCCTCCAATCTTACTGCCTTCCAAGTAAATATAACTGAAATAAAGATGCAGGCAAGATACATCAGCCTCTGGATAGTAGCCTCTTTCCTTCTTTTTAGCACATCATTGATCTTGTCAACACCATTCATCCCCTCTCCACTAAACCAAGATATATTTAGTATATACATACATACATACATACATATATACATACATAATCCAGGGGGTTTAAAGACCCCAAATTAACACAATTCAATGTGGTTTTTTTTAAATCTTAAGTATTGATCTTCATTGAACAAGCATAGATCTCCAAAAATCAAAATACTGTAAGCTGTAAGACACCTCATTGATTCTTCTACTTGAATAGGAAACAAATTTTAATGATGAGAATGTATTCCTTTTATGTTACTTTGATGTAGGAACCAACTTTTACATTTGGTTCTGCTGCAGAATAAGAAAATAAGATAGCCCTAATTGGTTTGGCTCAGTGGATAGAGCGTCAGCCTGCGGACTCAAGGGTCCCGGGTTCGATTCTGGTCAAGGGCATGTACCTTGGTTGCAGGCACATCCCCAGCGGGAAGTGTGCAGGAGGCAGCTGATCGATGTTTCTCTCTCATCGATGTTTCTAACTCTCTATCCTTCTCCCTTCCTCTTTGTAAAAAAAAAAATCAATAAAATATATTTAAAAGAAAATAAGATAATGATGAGAAACTCATAAAGCTATAGAAAATGGTGTGTGGTGTTATTTTAAGAGATGATTAATGCCTAGGAGTTGAGCTTTGTGTTGATGTCCTGGGTGGCTCTTTGATGGAGAAATGAATTCCCAGGAACCTTTAGGAAAATCCGTGCATGTCCATATGATGTGCCAGGCTGTTTTTCAGAACCGACAGTGCATACATGTAGTAGAGGGTTTTGAACCCACCACAGGGCAGAACACACATGGGAGCAAGGGGTCCGCGGCATTTGTAAGCTTCTTTCTGTGACGTGTGAGCCACGCCATGCGGGAAGAGCACCTGGAGCCATCCTGTCACATGAGGTAATGGTGATGAGGTCCCAGCGCATATTCCAAATGTTAGCGGGAGAGGCTGGGCAGGGGGGAAGGAGATGGAGGCCAGAGAGAGAGGGGAGGGGAGGGACTGGAAGATGGGGAAGCTCCTTGCATCCTCTGGTCCTTCTTCATGCAGCCACTGAACATGGATGTCCGCCTCCTTGGTGCACACTTTCTGCACATGCGTATATAAGAACACACTCAGGCCTCTAAGGAGCCTGGCCTGTGCCCCTTCTTATCCAGGGAGGGAGGCAGCCACCAACCAAGTAAAGCACCAAAGAAAGTCACTCACCGCGCTGGGCACCGCCAAGAGACCATGCGAGGCGTCATGACAGCTCAGTGCAGATTCCGTTCTGGAGGAACAGGCCTCTGACCCGGCCCTGCCCAACCCCCTGATCAGAGCAATCTAACCCCAGACCCAACCCCGGGCTGTATGCGCTGCCCCCTGGTGCTTCCCTCCAGCTCTCTGGGTGGCGGGCATGTCACCTGCAGAAGGCACCCCTCGGCCTGCGCCCTGAGGACTGAGGACCGCCCGCACGGTGGGTCATGTCAGATTGCTGGAATCCCACGTCCCTGCTGCCTTAGCTTAACCCCTAAGGGAGGCGAGCAAAATGCAACTGGGAATTTTCTCTCATTTTCAAAACATGGGGGGGGGGGGGGAGAGAGAAGAATATAAATGTAGTGGGAGGAGGGGCAGGGAGCAAACAGATGAACATGAACATGTCTGTGCTCAGCTCTCTGGAACACAAAGAGTTAATGCCCAGGCAGGGAGAAGAGGGGCTGCCCCATCCCCCTGCGGGGGGACCCCCAGAGGACCCCAGGGCAGCCAGGAGACGGACAGGCCCGGGAGCAGCCTCCTGTCTCCATCAGCAGCAGGAGAAGCCAGCAGTGCCTCCTGGAATGACACTGGAAGGTCAGCCAATCCACGCGGGCTGCTCCTGGACCTGCACCTCCAGAGGAGACACAGTGGCCGCCCCGGGGCTCCCCTGCAGTGTGAAAGGGGGTGCGGCCCCCCAGTCCCCCCAGACATCTCTCCGCCTTGCTGTGGCCCCTCCAGATTTCAAAATATGGCTCTGAGCACGGCCCTTCTTGGTAACACTGGGAACAAAGAGAGCCGGACCCTGCCTGCCCGCTGCCGTAGCCTTGGCATCGCTCCTGCCCGGTGGATCCCGACAGGGGCTTCTGGGCGCCGTGAACTTGAGAAATCAAATCCGGGAGGACAGCCTCTGGCCGCAGCCCAGCCTCTCCCCTCGGAGGCGATGCAGCCGGTGCTGCTGATGCGGCAGCAGACAGTGAGGTCTGCCGCCCACTAGTGTCCTGAGGCAGGGACGCAATTGGCATGCAGGTAGCACCACCTTCCAGACTCAGCGCCCACGGAGCCCGCCCCCCGCCCCCCGCCCCCGGGCGCTCTGGCAGGGCCGCCCAGGAAAGGCCCAGGCCCCCTCCTGCCCGGCCCAGTGCCCAGACTCACAGGGGAACAAGAACATGGGGAATGGGGGGAGAGGGGGGACATGTCTCTGAGCACGCTGCTGCCTAGCCCCTGCCTGTTCCTTATGAATGAGGCACCTCGTACTCTCACCGCGGGATTCCAGTCCTTGAGTGAAACCTGGATGCCCTGGGTGTGGACATGCGCCCACTGAGAAATCCATCCTTTTATTTCCCAGACGTGGAGCTCCAGCCTCCTGCAGTGGCTGGAGGTCTCTCTTCAAAAAATTACCTTCTCTGTCTCCCTGCCCCCCTCCCCCCACACCCCTCCTCCCGCCCAGTTTGCGCGCTCACTGCACCAAGGCTCTTCAGGAAATCCTCCCGGGCCTCACCCCGGACACATCCCCGATAACACCCTTGGGCAGCTACGGGAGGTCCAGGAGCCAGGGGTTTCAATGAGCATTTTCCCGTCAGTAATCATTTCCCACGTGGGCGTGCTGTATCCAGGGAGTCACTGATGTCCTCTGGTGTGAGCTGTGGTGGCACCAGAGTGGCATCCAGGAGAGCGCCCAGGGGTGGGGGCACCGGCTGGCATTTGCTAAAGGTCTGCCTGGCATTTCTGCTTCGCCACAGAGGACATTTTGTAGGGGCGTGCCGCTTCAGAGACCTGGACATTCGAAATGGACCCTGACATTCTGGGGTAGAGCTGGAATCTGCTTAATAAAACCAGGCGGGGGGTGGGGGGAAGCCGAGAGGAGGAGGCCCTGAAATGACTGGCCTGACACCACGGACTTACATATATGTACGCGAATTAAAGAGAAATCCTCAGAAAGCCCCGAGGGTATATCTGTACCCACAAAGGTCTGCTCCTCCATTTGGATAAAACCCCAAGGGGATGTCATGGGAGTCCTTCCTGAGATGCACAGGTGACGCCTAAAAGGGTCTGGACCCCTTCCCCCCCCCCCCGTGCTCCCCCCCACTTTCTCTAACAACCACCCTCTCTCCCATCACTGCACACCCCAATGTCCACAGGCTCCTGAAAACAGCAGCACAGCCGAGCTCCCGATTCCAGGGCTCAGAAAAAGGCCACATCAGGGCCACACGTGTACATGCAACAGAGATGCAGGGATGCTGACAGAGATGCACCGTGTGCCATAAACCTGCTGATCAGTCTCGCTCCTGCCCGCCCGGGGGCCCGCCCGTGCTTTCAGCAGGAACCCTCTAGTATGTGCTCGTTGGGGTTAAGACTGAGAGAAGCTGTGATCACACACAGGCAGCGTGACTCTGTCCATAGGAGACATGGAAGGACGTGTGTGGACGTGGCTCTGAACATACATGGACCCAGTCACCCGAGGTCTCCCAGCACATCGCAGCGCACGCTGAGTGCTTTGGCCATGCCGGCCGCACCTGCACAGGTGAGGTCATTCATTCATTCAAGGCTTTAACCCACGACGCACTGCTCTCCGGCTTCCCGTTTTCACCTGGACCCTGCCTGCAGCCTGTCCGGCAACCACGCTTTCTGACACAAATCTGCAGCCCACTCCTTGCGTGGGGAACACGCTGCTGACTGCTGTTCACATGCAATGCATCTTAGGTTGCTCGCATCCCACATGTCAAACTGCATACTCCCTCACATGTTTTCCTTATGTCAGACCTGTGGATGTCTGTGGCCTAGCAGCAATCAGTTTGGGAATTAGAATTCATGGATCTTTGATCAAGCATATTCAGGGAGCTTTTTCAAAATCAAGGAAGACTGAAATAGAACAGTTGTTGAAAATATTTAGATATTTCTCTGTGTTTTTGCCCCCAAGTCTCATTCAGAGAGGAAGGCATCTTTCATTCCCCATTTTTGACAGACGGTCCTATGAACGGGCAGCAGTCAGACCGGACTCATTTTATTGTGGCTGTGAGTAGCTATGTTAAGGTCCTTCGCACGGTACCGCATTGAACACTGAGCATCGTTCATGGAAAAAACTCTTTAAAGCTGGCTTTCCCTCAAAAGAAAAGAGCCCAATGCTCTACAGTTTCTTGTTTTTTAATGCCTGGTCATGTAAAGAGAGGGCCATTTTCATGTAAGAGAGCCAGGCCTGTCGCCTCCTGGCATGTGGGATTAGAACATGCTACACAGCAATGCACACTATTCATTTGTGTGTACAGTCTGGACCTCAGATTGTGAAATCTGCCTGTGTTCTTCACTACAGTTCAAACCAGGGTGATGATCAATGTCTCGGAAAAGGCATAGGATGATAATGCTCCCAGAACTTCCTGTTCTGCACCCTCAGATGCTTTGCTTATATTTTCCACCCAGAAGAACACTCGAGGTTTTATACAATTTTCTCAATGTACGATTCTTTTATGATTACTTCAGTAAAAAAAAAACAACATTCAAATATGTATAGCATCTCTGTCTCAGAGGCTCTCAGAAACCCTCCCATGCTATTTCTGTCACACGAACCGTGGAACTGTCAAACATGGGCTGAGGGGCTGAGGATTATAACCATCATAACCTGCACAGGCTCATCCTGAGCCACACTCCCCACTAGATGGAGGTTCTGTTTCATCCTGGGACCCTGGTCTCCCCAAGGGGTCCCAAGACCAAGGCCCGGCGGGGGAGACAGGCGGTCATGGCTTTGTGGCACCGGACACGGATGTGAGCCTGCCTACGTGCCCTGGGCTCCGCAGGAGCAGCGCGGCCCAGCAGGCCTTCTGCGCATCACCACCCATCAGCCCCCGGGAGCCCGCTCCCCGCAGGTGCCTTCCCTCCTGGAGGCTGCAGAGCCGTGCAGTGCCCTCTGGGAGAGATGGGTGTCATGTCAGAACTTGTTGCCATCCTTCCCTACCCGGAAACCTCCGAATGAAAGTTCTGAACGCTTCGCTTTAGGTGATATTAGAGAGCAAAGTGGCATCTTAATGTGGATTTCAGGAGAGCTCTCCTGCTGCTCTGCCTTTCCTGACATTTTTTTTTTTAACAGAGTTGATGCATTTCCTCGGGCCTGTGGGTGTGTTGTGTCTTTAAGAGCCATCCACACAGGCCACGGACATGTACCCGCGGTACTAACACACAGCTACCCCCAGGAAAAGCTCAGTCTCCCCTCCGCTTCTGGTATGTTCTCACAAGGGCAAGATTTCCTCTCTCCCTCCCTCCCTCTCTCTCCTTCTCTCCCTCCTTCCTTTTTTCGACCCCCTCCCCCTCCTTCCCTCCAGGTCCCTGCCTCCCTCCCTCCTGGGGAGGGGATCCTGCTTAATGCTTTAATTTGAACTGTCAGCAAGTCATCTGTTCTATGCAGATTTGTGTTCCAGATCTGAACTAGGAACTGACTCGGCAGCCGTCCTCCCAGGCAGAGCCAAACGATGTCAATCCCCTCTCATGCCCACATGAGAGGAAGCCATTCATACATGTAAGTTCAGGTTTACAGAAGGTGCAGGCACACTTACTAATCAATGGGGTCTGGCTCAGAGCTACGGCTTTTCCGATGCCCGGGAAGAAAGCTTTTCCAAAAAGGTGAGGCTGGGCGGGCATGAGGCAAGCTAAGGCTCGGCACCCCTTTCCCTGCTTCCATTTGTGCAGCCACACATACAGGTGTTTTTAAAAAGCTGGTCCCCATTTCAGATGATGTAATGCTTATGAGTGCATATTTTTCTATAACCGCCTGCCTGCCTGCCTGCCTGCGAGGACAGAGTAGTACCAATGAGGTGGGGGCGGGGCGGAAGGGCAGATCTCTCTGAAGCCTCCACCGCGGGGGGGGGGGGGGGGAGGGGGCAACTGGACCCGGATTAAAGGGCACGTTTTAAATGCTCATCAAGCTTTGCACCTGAGGGCAGATGCACCTAATGGACCCACACCTGCCTGCGCCAGGACCGGCACGTCCCTTGGGGGCTGGGATGGGTCAGAGCGCCCCTCTCCCTGGCTCCCTGTCCCCACGCAGGGCTGGTGGAGAAGGAGGTGGCTGCCCAGTGCCTCCCGGAGTTGTCACTTTGCTGGGTAAGCTCCTCTCCATGATCAGAAAGCAGCATTTCCCTCCTCTCCTCCCAAGGAAATTAAAATAAAATAAAATAAAATAAAAAAATAAAAGCATGATCGTGTAAGCCAGCCAAGATGGGGACCCCAGGCGAGCCCTCCCCATGCACCCAGCCGCCCCCGCTCCCTCCCGCCCGCAGGAGACATGGACGCGGTCGCAGACCGCAGGGCTCACCATTCGCGAAGCTCTGGAACAAGGAGAGGGCCAGTATCCACATGCCCCTGCTGCTGCCCGGCCTCCCGCGAGCGCCGCGCCGGCCTCGCCCCCCGCGCTCCGCCCGGCTCCGCCGCTCGCTCGCCACCTGCCCGGGGGCCGCCGCCCGCCCGCCGCCGCCGCTGGGCCGCCCGGGCCGGGCTCCGGGGCGAGGGCTGCGCTGCGCGCCGCGCGCCTGCACACCTGCTCCCTCCCGGGCGCCGCGCCCCTCGCCGCGGCCCAGGCGGGCGGCCGGCCGGGCTGCGCCCAGGTGCCCTCGGCTCAGCGGGCCGCCGCCGGCCGCTCGGCAGGTGCACAGGGTCACCCCCTCCGCCGCGAGCTCATCGCGGGCTCCGCGCGCCCCGGCTGCGCAGCGAGCGGCCTCCCGTGCGCGCCG
The DNA here is from genome assembly GCF_014108245.1 of Pipistrellus kuhlii. Taxonomy (NCBI): domain Eukaryota; kingdom Metazoa; phylum Chordata; class Mammalia; order Chiroptera; family Vespertilionidae; genus Pipistrellus; species Pipistrellus kuhlii. The sequence goes on from NW_023425515.1 coordinate 2,754,220, forward strand.
GCCTCAGCCTCCGCATCCAGGCAGCCGGCGGGCGGGCAGGCGCATCTTCCCTCTCCCGCGGCCCCGGGCGCAGTGCTCCCTGCTCACCTGCCCTGCCTGCCTGCCTGCGGGGCGCGGGCGGCGGGCACGGGGCGGGCGGCGGCGGCGGGCGGGGACCCCTCCCCTGCTCTGGCCGCCGGGCGCTCTGCAGTCTTAAAGCGGCCGCCGAGGAGTGCGGGCGGGCGAGCGGGAGGCAGGACCGGCGAGGGCGCAGCCACCGCGCGCTCACGCAGTCATCAGGGTGCATGCATGTCTCGGAGGCTTAAATAATCATCTCGCGGCAGCCTATTATTTTTAGGGATCGGCTCGCCGCCGCCGGCTGCACGGAAGACGCGGCCAGGGGTGGCGACGGTTCCAGAAGGCTGTCAGCTAAAGCGGAGGGGAGACCAGGAGATGCTGGCGGTGCGGATGAAAATGTGCGGCTGGCTTCGGATTTCCTATGTGCTGTCCTAAAAGCCCCCAGTTCATGTGCCTGGAGGGGGTGAGGCTTCCGAATCTTGGCTGCTCCTATACAGAGCTCTGTGGCTAATTTTTAATGATGTCAGATACACACTGTAAACGACACACGTAGGCAATTCTGATTTGGCTCTCTGAATGGTGAAAAAAAAACAGGGACTCAAATTGCTGATAATTTGAATAATTCCAAACATCTGGCCCCTCCTACATGGCTGTGAAATAAGCCAGTATGATCACACTTCCTGGATACTCTGTAAGGTTCTTGAAGTCATAATCATATTCAAATGAAGGTTTTCAAGGAGGCATACATCCTTACTTCCTCACTTTGCAAAATAATGTCCCCCCCAAGGGCCATGGCGCCCAAAATTTACAACCCAAGGCAGCCTGCCCAGGGCAGGGCGAAGGCCTGAGGAGGAGCATCTGTGGGGGAGGGAGGCCTCCTGGGAAATGAGTGGGCTTCCCAGGCACTGCCAGGCCCCAGGGGCCCCTCCAGACACACACCTCCAGCAGCTCACACATAGCAGGCAAAGCCAGTGGTGAGGCAGCCACAAAATGGTGCTTTACCCAGCTCGGGCACAAGATGGCCAGGCCCTGTGTACGAGGAAGGGCCAGCCCAGCCAGTGCTGCTGCGTGCTCGCCATCACTGCAGCTGCAGGTGGTCACGTGCTGCTGCCCACTCAGGACCTGAGCCCAGCCCTGCTCCGTCACACACACCAGTGTCCTCTGGCTCTGCAGGCGAGCGGTGCTCACAGTCCTTCCTACACGCAGGCCAGGAAGGCAGGGGGCGGGGGATCTCCGTCCCTGCATCCAGCTCCTGCACACATGCCTCCAATTCACAAATTCTTAACCGCACGCCAGCCACTCAGGAGGCGCCACTCCACCCTCGTAGTTAGCACTCAAGCCCTGGTTCAGGCAAACCTGCGTCCGAGCACAGCGTGGCCACTTCTCCACCCCGGGCCCCGGGCATGGCACTGTGCCTCGTTATCCTCATCCTCAGAGAGGAGATGACCAAGGCACAGACATGGAATGGTTGTGAAGACCTGGCGGCAATTCTGGCGGTCACGCCATAGTGATGGCTATTACCGAGGTTGGGAGCAGGGCCCACTGTATAATCTGGGTCCAGCACAAAATAAAAACGAGGGGCAGCTTTTCCAAAGAGAAAAGCACGCCATGAAAGGTACTAAAATATAAAAGCTACCCCTTTCTCCACCTGCCCTGGTGTTTTTATTTGCCATTTAATGCCATGCTGCCTTGGGCATAAGAATCGTCACGGGTGACTGCACGTGACTCAGAGCAGCACCAGTGACCCACAGCTACCACCCTCTGCTGGTCCAAGGTGCTGGGTCCCCGGTCAGGGTTTGGGTGCGGGGAGGTGGCAGTCAATCTCCCTTCCCACAGACCACGGCCCCGGTGGGTACCCGGTGATGGAAGAGCCGGAGGGCTGAAGTCCCTGAGCTGGGAAGTGTGGTACCTGGGCCTCAGGTGGGGAGAGGCTCGCCCTGCTCAGCACGCTGGAGGAATGTGCCATGAGAAGGCCACCCCAGCTGAAGCTGGTTTGGCTCAGTGGATAGAGCGTCAGTCTGCGGTCTAAGGGTCCCAGGTTCAATTCCGGTCAAGGGCATGTACCTTGGTTGCGGGCACGTCCCCACTAGGAGGTGTGCAGGAGGCAGCTGATTGATATTTCTCTCTCATCGATGTTTCTAGCTCTCTATCCCTCTCCCTTCCTCTCTGTAAAAAATCAATAAAATATGTTGAGAGAGAGAGAGAGAGAGAGAGAGAGAGAGAGAGAAGGCCGCGCCATGAGGCAGGGACAGCGGCTGCCAGACCCTGCCCTCCTATAGCACCCGGATGCAGGAACACGTGCCCTATGTGCATGCTAGGCCCCAGCAGGCAGACAGGGGGGTGGGGGTGGGGGTCACAGAGCAAGGTCTTCTCTTCCGACATGAAGACCTACTGAAAGCAGCGGTGATTGCAGAATGGGGAACAGAGCTGGTCAGGGTCCAGGGCACCATGGGGGGAGTGGCCAGCCAAGAGGCCTCCCCAGGAAATGGCGGCAGGTAAGATAGTTTGAAAGATGTAAATACAGGAATAACATTACTTTTCTAAATTAATAAAAATTTCAAGATGGCAACAACAGAGCATTTAACCCCAAATGCGAGCCCTTTTGGGGGCGGGGAGGAGGGTCTCAGTATAAGTACACTGGTCCCACCCTCCGTGGGTATCTATCGAATGCACCTGCCACAGACGGAATTGGTGAATTATCTGGAATCGGCTTAATAGAGCAGAAAACTCTTTTCACAAATGTTTTAAGAAAATAGTTTACATAAACACAGTTCTCGTGAAACGGTCAGCTCCAGGATCAGACACTGCATCTCTCCAGGTCA